>NC_091790.1:140187794-140490588 GCF_041296235.1 Equus asinus | reverse complement strand
TTATTTTTCTCCCTCGCTAATTCCTCCTGAATTCAGAAGCTCTTATTGAATATTTTATTTCCATGGCAATATAGTTATTTGCATAATTTCAATAAGAATCTGTTCTCTTTGTAACAGAACACAATTGGAAACATCAGTTACATCACAAAGGATTTGACTGGAATGTCACATTTGAGAATAATGTGCACAGAATCAAATATGACCAGACAGACTTAAGAAACTACGATTAACTTTACGGAACCAATGCTTACAAAGCTTTCCTGGAATTCCTGGCTGGTACCTGACTTACAGGGCTCCTAGCCTTACAGGTTTGTAAAGGTCACTTCCTGGAAGACTCAGGAACCTCAAGATATCTTGCAAATCTTGAGAAGAGAGGAAATCACCCAAACCTATAGGTACTGAAGGCGAAGTCTGGTGGTATGTTCCTGATGTAGATTCTTAGCTACATCGAGAGGCTTTTAAAAGTCCAAACTGAGATTCTCTATTAAAAGTTACAACAAAGCAGACTTAAAAAGAGCCTATATGATAAGTCACTATTCTTGCTGCACTTATATAAATAATCAGGCCAACTTTAATGAGATAAGACATTTTGCAAACAAATTAGTCTTACTTTATCTTTGATAAAAATGGAGGTGACTGTAGGGAGAAAATTCTATGTTTCAATAAAAACTATAGCATATCCGTGTGGGTTGTTGAATAGTGCCATGCTCACTGCATCTGAGGTTTTCTTCCTCCTCGTTAACTGGCTCCTGCCTACTGTTTTGTGCATTTTTAAATTTTTTTTATTGTTTCTTCTTTTTTTTAAAGATTGGCACCTGAGCTAACAACTGTTGCCAATCTTCTTTTTTTCTTTCTTCTTCTTCTCCCCAAGGCCCCCCAGTACATAACTGTATATTCTAGTTGTGAGTGCCTCTGGTTGTGCTATGTGGGCCGCCGCCTCAGCACAGTCTGATGAGCAGTCCCACGTCTGCGCCCAGGATCCGAACCAGTGAAACCTGGGCCACTGAAGCAGAGCGCACAAACTTAACCACTTGTCCATGGGGCCAGTCCCTGTTTTGTGCCTTTTGTCAGTAATTAACATTTCCAATTTTTCTCTCCCCCTCCCCCATCACTGAAAACTAAAACTGCCCTTTTTCTGAAGCCCTTCAAGCTGAAGCTGGATGACTTGATCTAACTTCAAAGAAATCACCACACAGATCATGTATGGACAACCTTCACACCCACTGCAGTGTAGGCCACTCAGAATGTTCACCAGAGATGCCATCACCAGAAACATTCAAACTACAAATCAAAATATTCATTGGATTGCCACCGCCTGCCCTAACTCTACCATCTGAAGAAACATCAACCCCAATATCTAAAAATCTTCTTGACTGTCTGCCCTCTGAACTCAAAACTGAGTTTCTTGTTTTTTTCTAATCATTAACCTTTTCTTTTTTTTCCATAGAAATGCCCCCCATAAAATACTTGATTACTTGCACCATATGAAGGCCCTAATTTAGACGGGCCTCTCCTACTTCCGCCTGCACCACTGCCTCTTGAAATAAGACACAACTGTTTAACTGACCTATTCTCAGGATGAAGGAACTGGTTCAGTGACATGTGGAACAATCTATCAGCTCTGCTTCTGGACTGTGAAACTTCTTAGGGAAGTTTCAAAGAGAGGAAATGAAGGGTGGCAGAACATGCCTCTCTAAAATATGCCATTCTGGCACATGGATTATTTTGAGCTAAAGGTACTTGAGAAATAGCAGATGTAAGGACACTCTGACTACCTCTTTTTCTTCCTGAAAGCAGAAGATAAAACTCCCCTGTAAAAGATGCCCTCCCAATACCAGGAGGAAAGAAACATTCTTATTACCAGAGACAGACAGTCAAGGCCAAGAGAAAGCTGTACAGACAGACTTTGTTAAAATAACTATTATTTTCCTTTCATCTCCCGTACATCTTAGTTACTTTTCCACAATTAATACTCTTTGTTCCACCTAGTATATAAGTATTAGGGCCTACCCACTTTTTGGGTCTTCATTTTCTTGTGGAGACTCCCGTGTACATATAAAATCAAACTTGTATTTTTCTCCTCTTAATCTGCCTTATGTCAGTTTAATTCCGAGGCCAGCCACAGAACCTGAAGGGCAGAAGGAAGCTTTTCTTCCCCTATTCTACTCAGTTGAGAATAAAGGTTGTATGTATATATGACTCTGTCATATAGGTGTTTTCTTTCTGTTGTTTCTACCTGTAAATTTTAAATTCCCAGTGGTCAGAGACCATACCTCTTAAACTTTAAACATGGTATGGAGCTTAATTTGGGATAGTGAAAATGACAGGCTCTTAATAAGGATGTTGATTGATTTATTTACCATTTTGTGCTCATTCAAAAGATATTTACTGTGTTTTTCTCTTGCAGAAAGAGATATAACCTTTTCATTCTGTAGAATAATGGACTAGAGCAAAAGACATAGAGTCACTCTCCTTCTTCCATCCACTATTATTTGCTACTAGAATTAAAACCTTATCAGATGGTGTGACTTTTAATGTGACGATGCTAAAAATGTCACAGCTCAGACTCCCATCTAACTTCCTGCTGGCTATCTCTACACGTCCTCTGCTGTCATCACAGACTGCTGCCCAAGGCAGACCTCAGATTCCCCCCACCTCACTTTCTCTTTTAATCCTTATTTCAGTTGGGGATCTGAGTGGGGGAGAGCACCTTCCCTCACCAGCAGCCAAGGTGAGTCACAGAATTAGGAAGGAGCACCAGACATGACGTGCATCAACATCAGGCTGACGGCAGAGAGCTGGCTTTGCGGTATAACCCAAGGTGTGAGAAAGAGACAAAGGGTACCGCCTTAGACTGTACTGGCTTAGACTGTACTAGGCACGTACATGTCACTCACTTTTTCCATTTTGACATTATAATGGCGTATTTGTCAAGGTGACAGAATAGAACCTATTTTGTTTAGGAGTTGTATGTGCTTGATTTATAACTTTTGGTCATGTAGATATATGGTATGTAGGACTCCGTTGTACTCTTGTCCCAGTCCCAAAGTGATGCTAGCTGTGGGGGTGACAATTTCCTACTTGAACCCTATGGCGCTATGAATAGGAAATTCATGCTTGCTGTGAGAGACGTTGGAGACTTTCTTTTTCAGACCCTAGGGGATAACCAGAAAAAAACAAAAGCAGGCAATAATAGAAGTAAGATTACCCAAACAGTCTTCCCCTCTCCTCCCTCTTGGGTTCAAAGACTTCCCACACCCCCCTGCTTAGTGGCAAAATCAAGCAAAGGAGTGAGGATGGCTAGGATGGACTCACAAATGGAACCGATACTGTGAAAATGTACGTGACCCAAGAGAAGTGTTGGGACTTGCTTACTTTCGAGAGAATAGGAGAAGTCTATCAAAATGGAGGCAGTGGGAGGCAACACTTGGAGGTAGTGGGGAGAAAGAAGGAACATGAGGCATAGAAAGCAAGTGCCAACAGGCTGCTTTTCAACGGCCTAGGGGATGTCCCCATGATCACTTCCAGACATTTTAGGCGGTGAGGTCAGTGCCTTCTTAAGATGTAAGGGATGAAGAAGCTAGAGAGGATGTGTGTACATATGCGGTTTTGGTGGGGGCAGGAGGAGAGATGGGGGGAGGAATTGATTTTCCATCCCTATTTCCTATATCTGTACTGTTTAGGTTCTATCACTGGAAACCCTGGTAAGGAGCTGCTTGACTATGTGTGTGTGTACGTCTGTCTTAGGCAAGAAGCCCATCAGAAGAGGGAACAGAGTTGTCCCGCCATCTCTGCTCCCTCCTTCCTCAAGAGCAGGCATTGGAGACCCACCCTAGCAAACAGGGACAGCTACACATCACTGGCCTAGAGATGAGAAGCCTGACGGGATCGCAGGTCTGAGATGCAGAGCTGACTACCCTTCTTCTCTGCCTCCATGGTTTCCAAAGCAGCACATGTCACCCAAGGCAGGGTGCAAGGTGATCTACTTGGGTACAGGAAAAATAGAACTTCTATTTAAGATTTTTCCTTTAAAATTTCTGTTCTCTTACATCATTTACAAAACGTACGACATGTCAGTACATTAATAATTAAATATGTCCATATAGCATGCTCTAAATTGTTTTACTGATGGTGTGCACAATTTGAAGACCATGGTCCTTGTAAAGTTCAAACTCCCTTCACATGGCATGGGCATACAAGAAGTCTGGCATAACTGGGCTGCATACTTGCCTCCCTTTTCATGCTCAAGCAGTTTCAAACTATCTACAGTTCTGACACACATCAAGAAGGAAGGAGGGCAGAAAACAGGGGAGAAAGCTAAGCAAAGATGAAGTTTCTGCTATCATCCATTCTCAGCCTGTTCCCATGGGGAGTGCGAATGGCTTACAAAATTATCCCACCTTTAGGCCAAGGGGCCAAGCTTTTGTCTGCCTGTGTGGGTCAGCCCTTGGCCCTAGAAGCCCTTAAGGAAGGCACAACCTTCCAGGCACTTCTAGGTGAGGGAGCACCCATGAGCTGAGCGCAATTCTCCACAGGCTGCAGCTGTGAGCTATTGGCAGCAGCTTTCACAGCAGCTGGGGAATTTGGTGCACCAACCTGGTTAAGGGGATGGGGTAGATGAAGCATTGCTACATTTTCTACATTGATATGTACAAATCTGCAATGACCTTTATAGAGGCGATACTCATGTGGGAAAACTGCCGTTTTGTTTTCTATCAACATACTAATGGTAAACTTGGTAACTGTGTTGTTTTTTCCTTTAAACATGGTTCTATTTTGATTAGCTAGTCTTTCTAAAACCTGGCTTGTTTTTCTAAATACTTTAGTCGATAAATCTTCCTTTGCACCTGGGTAATTTCTTTTCCCCTTTAAGACTTACCTCAGAAGCCAATCTCCCTGGAGCCTCCCCTGATCCTTCTAAAGCTGGGATGCTTTCCTGCTACTCAGAGCTCGTAAACCCTCGTATGTTCCTGCATCATTATGCCATGGCGATGTTACAGGATTATCTCACTATGTGTCTGAAGCAGTCACGGTTTAGTCAGGAAAACAGAAGCCACTCCATGTCTTCTGGGCACCGAGGGCTTGCGACAGGAATTAGGTGCTTACTTGACTACTGGAAGAGCTCAGGGAGTAATGAAGGAGGGAAGCTGCTGCGGATGGGAGGGACAGACACTGAAGAAGATCTGGCGCGCAGTAACAGTGCGGTTAGTTCTCAGAAACGAACCGGAAAGCGGCTGGGTTCTTTAGAATCCTGGAGAAGCACTCTCACAGTCTTAGGGCGCAGTAGCGACACAAGTGGTCCCCAAGAGCTCACCAGGGAGCCGCTGTGGATCTCTCTTCTGCTCATGAACCTGACTGCTGCTGCTGCTTCTGGAGAGTACAGCTTCTCTTTCTCTAAGGCCTTCCAAATCTCGAGCCACTTCCTCTTAGAGGCAGCTCCGTATCCCAGGGATGGGCATTCTAAGAGGAGACCTTAAAGGGGGTGGTGGTGACGCCGAGTTGACAACAGATCATCCGCCACAATTAATAGATTATGAATAATTCACCAGCTGGAGAATGTATCTTATTCATCTTTGTGTTCTTAATGCCTGGTGCAGTTCCTGGAAATTAGAGGTGTTCAATAAATGTTCATTAAATGACTAAGTGAATGAAGAGAGGGCAATAGCTCTCTGAAACCGGATGATTTGGGCTGTATCATAAACGGTGCTATGAGAAAACGGTCAGTCTCCAGAAGAGCCTTATACTATTTGGTAATATATGCTAGGGTTAATAGGGTTTAGAATGATATCTTTCCCGGGTTAACCCAATCCGTCACATTTCTGAAATCTAAAATCCTAGGCAGGAAGGAGCCTTTGCAATTCAGTTCACTGAAGCTGGTGAAGCATGTTAGACCAGAGAGTCAGTCTCTGCAGTATTTACTCTCTTCCTCTCTTTCTTAAATTTCTTCCAGAGCCCGAGAACCATGTGCATATTAAGTGAGCTGCCACTAGGTGGCACTCTTGCTTGTTTGTGGTAGTAGGTCATTGCCTTTTCTAGACCAGGGAACTGATTGTAAAGGAGACGGAAATGTTGCAACTTTTTTAAAGCATCTAAACTGCCCCTCAAATTATAACTATAAAACTGACGTTAGGTGACGTAAGATACACACTGCTTCAAACAAGAACCAAAGGAAACATAAAAATCAAAGAGCCTAACGTCGTTGTCTATATTGCTTTCACCGTCTCAGAATTACGATACAACCGCGCTACAATCTTGTTCGCCGCAGTGTTCCCAGGGGCTTTTCTCCCCAAGCACCCTGTGACTGCGCCCCAAGTAAGGTGGGTGACTCAAGCTTACTGCCTTACTTCTGAAGTCCATGGGGCCTGGCAGGGGAGGGCGGGAAGCTGTTTTTTTCCCCAGCAGGTGAGTAGGCACTTAAATTGGTTCAAATTATGATCGTGACAAATAGAGGGAAAATCGCTACAGCATGTGTAAAAATCCTTGCCTTTAAGATCTAAAAATTTCTTTCTAACTACTTCAAGGCCCTCTCTATGACTTCTTACACAATTTTTCTAAGTATAAAAGTAATACTTATTCATTGAATAAAACCCAGAAAATAAAGATAAGACAAGAGAAAAAAGAAAAAATTCATTTATCTCAGCCGCAATGACCATAAACATCTTAGTGAATGTTTTCATAGTCCTTTATGAATCACTCATTTATAAATGTGACTGACTTGGTGCACTTAAAACACACTCTTTGTTTCTGGCACCATGCTAGGTTTTGAGTTTGCAAAGAAAAAAGAGAGAGACAATCTCTCTACACAAGAGAGACATAGCATCTCTCTCTCTCTCTCTCTGTCTCTCTCTATAATGTATAAATATATATTATTCACATACACACTCTCATGTATGTTTTATAAAAAGGGTATTATAATATACAAATTGTTTTGTATCCTGCTTTTTTCCCTTAGTGAGACTATTGTCCAATCATTAAATATTTTTCCAAGGCATTATTTTTAGTTCATAATATCTTATTTTCTAGATATGCAATAGTTTTTTCCCCTTTTTATTATTTTTTAAGTTATTTTATCAAGGTCATATTGGTTTATAACATTGTGTAATTTCAGATCTACATTATTATATATCAGTTTCTGTATAGACTGCACTGCTCACCCTCAATAGTCTAATGTCCTCTTTTTTTTTTTTTGGTGAGGAAGGTTGGCCCTGAGCTAACATCCATTGCCAATCCTCCTCTTTTTGCTTGAGGAAGACTGTTGCTGAGCAAACATCTGTGTGAATCTTCCTCTATTTTGTATGTGGGATGCTCCTTCAGCATGGCTGGATGAGAGATGTGTAGGTCCATGCCTGGGATCCAGGCCCACAAACCCCGGGCTGCTAAAGCGGAGCGCCTAAACTTAACCACTATGCCACCAGGCCGGCTCCTTGATAGTCTAGTTTTTATCCACAACCATACATATGTTTCCCTTTACCCCTTTCACCCTCCCGCCATCTTCTCCTCCTCTGGTAACCACTGATCTGTTCTTATCCATGTGTTTAGATTTATAATAGTTTTAAAATCTACTTCCTATTCTTGAAAATGTAAGTTGTATCTGCTTTGTTACTACAAAAAAATAATGATTCAGTGAACAACATTGTAGCCAAATCTTTGCTCACAACCACAATTATATTCCTAGTCTAAATTCCTGAAGACAGGGTCGATGGATTAAATGAATTGCAAAATTTTAAGGCTTTGATGGCTATGGCTGAATTTCTTCCATAAGGGCTGCGTCAGTTCTTGTCTCTTTTTGCTCATGTCTTTGAATCCTTACCAATACTGAGTATTTTCATGTAAATAAAGTTTTCAATTCTATGGGTCAAAATATTACTTCTTTGTTTTAATTTTTATAATTTATGCTTATTGGATTATTAATAACGTTGAATATGTTTTGTTATGTTATTAACCATTTTTCTTATTTTTGAATTGCTTGCTGATTGCCTCATCTGGTTTCCTATTGGACATTAGTTTTTTCTTATTGATATGTAAAGATTCTTTATACATTAAAGTTATTAACCCTTGCAAATATGTTTCTAGTTTGTCATTTGTTATTATTCTTTTTTTTGGTCATTTTAAAGTTTCTAACTTTGAACCCTCTTTTAGGCATCATTTAGCAAAAGGTAGAAGCAGAGATGAGTACTTTTTATGGTTCTGTACAAATTATCCCCTAGATTCAGCTCTCCTTTGCATCTTTGGTTTAGAGTTTCTTTAAAGAATCATTGACCATACAGGAATTTGCTTATTAAATTCTTCAAGTCCTGTTGGGAAACCTTACCAAAGATCCTTTATTGAGAGACAGAGCAGGATTGTTGTCCTAGCGACCATTTTGAAATACATGGGAGCATTTTTGATTGGCATCTGACTGGGAGATTCTACTGACACTTAATGGGTGGGGTCCAGGAATGCCAGACATCCTGCAATGCACAGAATCATGAGGGATTGTTCCTCCTGAGTGACGATAGTAGCTACCATTGAGAAACAGAGTTAGGCTATCATCCAAGAGTATCTTTTAAAAAGTATAATTTCTTGAAAACATTAAAAGAAACCATATTTCCATGGGGCTGGTCCCGTGGCTGAGAGGTTAAGTTCTTGTGCTCCACTTCAGCGGCGCAGGGTTTTGCCGATTCAGATCCTGGGCGTGGACATGGCACCGCTCATCAAGCGATGCTGAGGTGATGGCCCACATAGCACAACCAGAGGCACTCACAACTAGAATATACAACTATATACTCGGGGGCTTTGGGGAGAAGAAGAAGAAGAAGAAAAAAGAGAAGATTGGCAACAGATCTTAGCTCAGGTGCCAATCATTAAAAAAACCAAACAAACATGTTTCCAGTTGATATATCGTAGTATTTTCTCCACACTGTATTTACATATGCAGACAATGAATTGGAACACATCGATTCCCTGCTCTACTATAGATAACATAGGCTTGAGTTCAGTATGGATACCAGACAGATATTCAGCATGTGACTGGCTATCACTTTGGCTTATCAAGTAAGTTATATTACTGATTTGCTCAGAAAGAGTTGCAGAGGGAGGTGAAATAAATGAATTGGATTTGTCAACTGAGAGCAGTGATGCTCCAAAACAATTCTACTGGGGGACACATCTATTCTCCATTCACATCTTGCCTCCCATTCTATATTCTCTAGCAAAGATTGTGACCTCAGGGTTGCCAGTGCAACTGCTTTTGCTCAACATTATTCTTCTGTTTGCTCTGCTGCTGTTCGTTCCAATGCAAATATGAAGGGCAGGAAATAACCTAGTCTGTTTTTATCTGAGTGCGTTGTTCCCTGGAAATATAATTATTTTGTTCATTTGAAATTGCCTTTGCTCGAACAAGTTGGTACAAACCAGAATTTTTTTGTTGCCTGCAGATGGCAGTGATTATTAACTTGTCACTCTAAATACAAGGTGTTGGTTTTACACAAGAGTTCTAAAGTGCTATATTAATGGCAGGGTTTATTGTGTTCTAATAAAAATTGGTAAGATACACTGCCTTTGAAGGAGAGAGCTGAATTTGTGTGCTTAACACGATGTCATTTAAAATATGAGATAACTAGACATGGAGCACAAAAGGCTTATTAAATTAACATACTTCACTTGACTATGCAAAACACTGAATAGTGAAAATAGGGTTTAAGAACAGGGTTTGATTATTGTGGCCAAACTCAAGTAATGTATCTCAGAAAATTAGATTCCAAAATATACTTAAATTATGATAAGCTTTGTGCTCTAAGTTTGAGCTCCAGAACAGGAAGCAGCAGTAATGGTTGATTATTCCTCAAAGACATTGGTGAGATACATTCTGGAATGCAGACAACAATGCTATCCGAATGGAAGGAATCATCAGAAAGGCAATGGAAATAAAACTCCAAATACCATCTTTCTCTTATATAGACTCTTGGATAAAAATACAGTCCTAAAGTCATGAGGAAGATAAATGGAGCTGCAGAAGTCTGAGAAAAGTCCGCTAAAATAGTCAAGGGAAAGGAGTAGGAATCATGTACTGATCGACTCAAAAGGTGGGTCTTCATCAAAACGATATAGAAGAGTGGGAATGTGACCAGAATTACTTTTTCATGGTCATCGGCCATTGCTTTACCTTTGAAAGTGGTTAATGAAGGGCATATAAAGAGAGGGACCGCTCTCATTGTGTACCTTCATGGAGTCTGCATGTCGAGAGTGTGTAGAAGACAGAAACACAAACACGTTCAAGGTGCTGTACCCGAATATGTTATTTTGCAATAAGTTACAAAGGGAAGAAAATGGAAGTTTTGGAGATACATCCCTGCTCTGAGTGCTCTTTTGAAAGAGAAGAGAATGAGGATCAAGATTATGAATGAGGTGAACCTGAATATGAAATGCTTTGAATTAGCACAGCTATCTGGACAGTGGAGCTACCAAGTCTCGTTGTTTCCTTGGTTTCCGTCTGTCCAAGCCAAAGTTTCCTCATTATGTATTTAGTAGTATCAAGCTCCTGCTCTCAGCCAGTATTATAGGCCAACAGTTGTCTCTTGAAATGTGTTTATTTAGTGGGCAAATTACAATAATTAGTAGTAAGGCAAAGAAGATCAAATCATAGTTTCCATCCTCATGTGGGCAGAACGAAAATAATGAGGAAGAGAGTAACAGAATTGAGGAGATGGGATATAGATCTATTAAAGAAACAACAGTACAATGTGCTATAAATTTCCCTGTTTTAACATCTTCCCACAAATTTTGAAATGTTGTGTTTTCATTTTCATTCTGTTCAAAATACTTTCTAATTTCCCTTTTGATTTCTTCTTTGATCCACGAGTTTCTTAAATGTATTTAGTTTTTAAATATTTGGGGATCTTCCAGATTTCTTTCTGTTGTTGATTACCTAATTTAATTCCCTTGTGGTCAGAAAGCTACTTCATATGATTTGAACTCTTTTAAATATATTGAAGGCTTTTTTTTTTTGGTGAATGACTGTACAGAATGGGTCTCTTTGGATTTGGATAGTCACTTAGTATATTGTTAAGTAAAACTAGCTGCTAGCTGCTGTAACAAACAACCCACAAATTGTTTTTATCATTTTCATAGTCCGAAGAGTGTTTGATGGGCAGCTTTTTCTGTGATGATTCAGGTACCTAGACTCCTTCCTTTAGTGGCTCCATCATCTTCTAGGGTATTCTCAAATTTCAACCCCAAAAACTTTGCATTCAACTGCCTAATGAATAAAGAGGTAGAATATGGAAGATCATATGAGAAGTTCTAGAAGTCAAGCCTGGAAGTGCTTTAAATTACTTCTGCTCACTTTCCATTAGCTGGAACCCAATCACATGGCCAAACCTAATAGTAAGGGGGGCAGGAAATGTCTTCTGGGGGTGTTCTCAGGAAGAAGAGAAACAACATGGATATTGAGCAGCACAACATTCTCTACTGTAGCATATTCAGAATTATCTGGAATTGGGCTGCCTTGGATGAAGGCATACATTCCTCAATTTCTTAAACTTTCTGAAGTTATTTACTCCTTTCATCTCTAAATAAAACATATCAGGATTTCTTCCTGTATAACTGCAGAAAATGGCAGTGCAGCCGCTATAGGATTTCTGCTTGTCACCTATCATCCAATAGCTTTTTTCCTAACTTTTGATGTTTCATTCCTGCTATTGCAGCTTGTGCTAATTCACTATGAACACAAACACCACTCCTTTCTTCAATCTTTAAGACCACACCAACATAAGATAGATAATGGGTAGTAGTGATTATTAGCAAAGCATTATGGAAGACTTAGGTGGGCAATCAAGGGGTGATTCCAACATGGAAAAGAAAGATACTTAACGTTGCTGTTTCAAAGCTCCAGCAACCAAATCCTATCATAGAAGCTTCTCACTGGTCATTTCTCTCCAGATCTTAGGATCTGACCTATTGGCAGATATAGAGGCCATCTCCCAATTTCTTCTCTCTTTCATCCCCAAATCAACCAACGAACCAACCAACCAAACAAACAATCAGCTGTTTTTCAGCTGCCAGAAGAATCAGCAAAATGCTCACTTTAAGAAAATCAAACATATTGGCCAACCGATCAACAATAAAACCAATAGGAAATAGCTTCTCTGCCTGAGGGAAATGTCATTTTCCTATCTTATGCTGAACAATTCCAACCTCCTTTAGATTCGACATTTCCCACACAAAGTAGTCCTGGGTTCTGGCTTTGTCCATCTAAAAATAATTTTAGATGAACAAATTTAAATTTAGAATAATTGCATAATTTCCCCAAACAACAATTTTCTCCCTAAAGTGCTCTCCTACTTTTTTTGTCCTTGCATTGTTTGGTTGGTTGGTTTTTATTCCTTCTGGCATTTTTTCCATTTCACCAGTGGTGTATTCTAATAAGGTTTTCATAACTTCAGGAATTTGTTAAAAAAGTGAAAAGAAATCTGAGCTTTCAAAGAATCTGAGGAAAACATAAGACATCGTCAACCGTGTCTGCTTGTTAGAATCACCTGGGGAGCATCAAACTCCTTGGACCACACTGCAGACCACTTAGATTAACACAAGGGAGAGTGTGGGAGCTGGATATTAGTATGATTTTTTTTTTAAGTTCTTCAATGTGATTCCCATGTGCAGCCAAGGTTGAAAGCTCTTGAGTTACAGAGAGTCCATTCTCAATTTCAAGGAGTTAACTTTGAGATGATGGTCAAATTGCAACAAGATATATGTGTTTACAAAATTAGAGAGCTAGGTGTGCCTTTAGAGCCATTTCTCTTGGGAAATAGCCTACAATTCGCTTGGATTATCACTGTTTGAAGATACTGACACTGTGACATGATGCATTGGCTTCCGGAAGAAATTAGATTGCTCTTTTCTGTGAAAGCAATAGCATCAACCACAGTAATCACTCCAATGTCAAATGTTTGTACATTTCAAACCCGAGAATGATTCTCCTTGCCAATTGAATTTTATCCATGGGTAATTAAAGTATTTCACAGTAAATATAATTTAAAGTAAAAGAAATTTTATTGAATTTCCCATGACTAAGATTATTACACAGCTGGTAAAGCTGTTGGAATCAGTGATGTGAAGGAAATGCAAGAATGACTAAATAACTTTACAGATTTAAATTCTCAGCTCACCTACTGTGTTAATAAATTAATTTCAGTATTAATTATCTGGGCCCAGAATTATCTTCTCAAAAGACTGAAAATTGTCTAAATTTCCTGAATTCCACATTTTTCAGAATTCAACAAATGTTTATAAAGGAATCAGAGAATTTTGTACATGTATATGATACGTACAGGAGTTGTGCCTTCAAGATGTTTTCTTATCCTATGTCAAAACTGACTATAATGGAGTCATTTTGGTGGCCCAGGTTTGCAGGTTCAGATCCCAGGTGCAGACATACACTACTCATTAAACCATGCTGTGGCGGCGACCCACATACAAAATAGAGGAAGACTGGCACAGATGTTGGCTCAGGGCAAATCTTCTTCAGCAAAATAAATAAATAAATAACAATGAATAAATAAGTAAATAAAATGGAGTTGTAGTGGCCCTTTCAGAGAAAGTGCTTTGCTGTCTTAAACTTGGACTGGGCCAAATCTTTGGACTGGGCCAAGATGACAATTGTTTGCAAGCAATTGTTTGAGAAGTCAGTAGGAGAACAGACATCCTGATCACTGATGATTGTGGACTTTGTGAGAATAGAATCAATAGCCAATATTTAGCCAAGACTAGCTCTCTCCAACTCCAATTAAATCTCTTTGTATCTTTGTAATACAAGCTACCTTCTTTGTCTTTAAAAGCCCCTTTTACTTCCTAGTGGGACACTATTGGGGTTTCTAGCTGAATTTATACCCCTTGAATGGCAGTTCTTGAGACCCCAGATAAACTATTTGCTTGTCTTGCAATTTATGCCTTTTATTCATTGACACCTACTTACTTCCAACTCTTACTAATAGATGCTGAGAGGCTGCCTTCCTTCTATGGTGGTTCCCATTCTTATTCCATATCTATCCGGGGTAGCATTACATTTTAGTCTTCCAAATCAGAAACTTTCAAGTCATCTTTGGCTTTTTATTCTCCTCCATCCCCTAAGTCCAGGTCATCAAAATAAATAATTTCTCACTTCGGAATATCTTTCGGATACTTTGCATCCTCTACATTTCCACTGCTGCTTTTTGTAGATCAGGACTTATTACTGAAGTTCCTAGCTGGTGTCCCAGCTTTCATCTGTCTTTCTCTTTTTAATTCACCGTGATTTTATGAACTTGACCTTCTTGGTCAGCACTTTCAGCAAAGCCATGAGTTCAAAACTCCTTAGCCTGCTTCTTAAGGCCTTTTGTAAGCAGGATGTTCTCTGACCCTCCAACCTATTTCTTACTATTCCAACACCCACCCATGCTGGCAATGTAGATTTTCCACAGGAATGTCTTAAAAGAAATTTTTTAAAAGTGAGGGGTTCCTTAAAGATACTTATTAGTTGCTTTCAACACAACACAATTCCCCAGAGGTACTGTATAGTTGATTTACAAAACTACAATTCGTATATTTCCCCTAGAACCAACTGCTTTGCGCCTTGGGTAGGTAAGTTGCTTTGCCGCTTCCCTCAGCTGTAAAGGGACATAATAACTCCTGATCCCCATTCACTCCTTGTTACAATGAGCAGTTAAAGAAATCGACAAATAGCCGTGGGGCTCAAAACAAGTTTATGAGTCAAAAAGACTATGTTATTTTTGAAATTGAGTTGGTGCACGTGGAGCTGATCCAATTAGAAGATAGCTCCTCCTACCCTCAGGAAGCCAGCACTAAAGATGCTAATGAGTGTGTCTGCTCCCCCTCAGCTGCTTCATTCTGTGGAAGAGCCCTAGTCTTCACCCCTGGCCCCTCAAGGGACAGGCCCAGGTGGTCAGGTTTCCTACCTTATAACTCACTCCTCCCAGCTCTTTGGACTCAAGTGAATGGAGAGTAAACAGACAGAAAGCTAAACCTTAAACCCAAGCCAGTGGCCTACAGCTTGGCTGAGTCAATTATAGTTACTCTTCAGGAATCCTGAACCAAGTAACACCAAGAGACCTCGCTAGGCCACTTAATAACATGGGAAGAAGGCCCCCCACCCCCAAAAGAAAAATTTTAAGTGCGATTTCATCAACATTTTGCTGATTTTGTTTCATCCATCTCCCACCTCCCTCTCTTATGTTTTTAAAGCAAATCCCAAACGTTATATTATTTCACCTTGTTAAATGAGTTAAACAAGGAGACCGTTAGACTGTTGTGGCTCCAGTTCCCCTGGTGGTCTACTTAGGCAAACCCAAATCTAAGCCTGTAAATGCCTCCAGTTCATGATCTCCACACCTAAGGACGACCAATCACAAACAGCCAACTAGGCTTTAAACTCAAGCCAATCAATCATTTCCTTCCTTTGCTTCCACCTTTTCTGTACAATAAAGTCTCTCCCTGAGCTCCTGTCTGTGGAGACTCCTAACCACTTCTGGTTTGGCACTGCTCAATTCCAATCGAGTTTGCTCAAAGAAACTCTTAAAACTTAACATGCCTCAGTTTATCTTTTAACAACCTATCAATACGTTGTTGTTATGTTTAAAAGATAGAATTTATACATATATATATATAATAGAATTAATAGTGTGTATGTGGGGGAAATGAATTTCCCTCTACCTGTCCAAGTTCTTGACTCAGACCCCCTGTAGTAAAAGAAAAAAACACAGAAGTTTATTAATATGTACACCTCATGTATACATGGGAGATACCCAGGGAAAAATGAGTAACTCCAGAGGTGGCTTAGAATTCAGACTTAAATGCCATCTTAACAGGGAAAGGAGAGAGGGTATGTAGGTCTCAGAAGAGAGTAAATGATTTTTAGGAAAGATGAATGGGCCCGTAGAAGAATAGATGGGAGGGCTGATATTTGGGTGTGGTGTTGACTTCTAGTCTCCTCTCCTGTGATAAGAGTCAATCTTCCCTGCTTGGTGAAACTCCCTAGAGGGAATCTATGACATTTGAGGTCCTTTTGGAGTTTTTTTTTTTTTTTTTTGTGAGGAAGATTGTTGCTGAGTTAACATCTGTTGCCAATCTTCCTTTATTTTTAGTATGTGGGACTCTGCCAGAGCATGGCTTGATGAATGGTGTGTAGAGCCACATCCAGGATCCGAACTGGTGAACCCCAGGCCCGCTGAAGTGGAGCATACAAACTTAACCACTATGCCAGTGGGCTGGCCTCCTGGAGGATCTGTCTTTAGGCAGATACAGGGAGCTCAGGGAATGCCTTTCTCTGCATTTGCTATTTTTAGGTTCTTTTAGTTCAAAATAACCAGTATACCAAAGTGGCATATTTTGGGGTGGCATATTCTGTTACCTTTCAATATCACCTAATACCCAGTTGAAGGGTCACAGAATGTGCCACCCCAAAACATGCCTCTTTGGCATAAGGATTATTTTGAGCTGATTCTTTTGAGAAACTGCAGGCACAGGAGCAGCTCTGAAGAAGTCCCCCTTTTGTAAGGGGAATTTACATGGGGCAGGGGGCCTGTATCAGGAGGAGAGCTGTCACCAGAGATGGCTTTTGCCCCTGAGAGGGCAGAACAACCTTTGTCACCAAACATGTCCTCTCTCACCTTCCTCTGAATGGCCTTCCCCCCTAGAAGCCCCAGACCCCTCTCCCTGTCCTTGGCCCAGGATGCTGTATAAGCCTTGATGTCTGGCTGCCTTTGGAGTTTTGAATATTTGTGGGGCTCCTGTAGGTAGGTACACATATATGTACGTATAATCAATCTTTTTTCTCCTGTTAATTGGTCTTTTATTCAGTCAAGAACCTAGAAGGGCAGAAAATTATTTTTCCTCCCCTACACAGTCTATGTTCAAATTTCTCCAATTATCTCAAAGATATCTTTTTAGTTTGTCTGAGTCAGAATCTAAACATCTTCATATTGCATTTAGTTATTCTGTAACAGCCCTGCTCTGGTTATTTGTCCTATAGAACGTCCCACATTCTGGATTGGGCTGATTGCTTCTTTAAGGTGTTAACTTTTTCTTCTATCCCTTATACAGTAATTGGAAACAGAGAGTCAGAGGCTTGATTAGATGTTCAGATTTAATTTTTTAGGCAAGATTATTGCTACAGTTGCGTACTTTTTATTGCATCACATTATGAAGCACTGTGGGGGATCAGAATTGGCCACCCCAAATGTGTCTCTTTGGTTTGATTATTATTTTTTATTTTTGGTGAGGAAGATTGGCCCTGAGCTAACATCTGTGCCAATCTTCCTCTTTTTGCTTGAGGAAGACTATCCCTGAGCTAGCATCTGTGCCAATCTTCCCCTATTTTGTATGTGGGTCACTGCCACAGCATGGCTTGATGGGCAGCGTGTAGATGAGCATGTGGTTCACATTCGGGATCTGAACCCATGAACTCTGGGCTGCCAAAGCTGAGTGTAGGAACTTACCACTATGCCACCCACCCAGCTGGCCCCTGGCTTGATTATTTTTAAGAACAAAAGACTGAGAGAAACTTTGATTTGCACCCACCCAACTGCCTAAAAGAATTTAAGATGAAAGCCCTGTCCCCAGGACAGGCCTTCACCATAGATAACTCTGGGTATCGGTAAACTATGAGGGTTCCTGCTAAGCCAGTTCTTATCAAGGTTCTGTTTACCAAACATTTGCTTTTCAATATCCATGTGAATTGCCTTCCTCCTCTTTGAAGTCCCAAACCGCTACCCACAACGTCCTCCTTTATCTTTAGCTAAAGATGTTATTTAAGGTGGCAGCTTTGGGCATTCTGGCAAGTTATCCAGTTTTCCTGGGTTTCTCTCATGTACACATGTTATAACGCTTTGTTTGATTTTCTCCTGTTATTCTGTCTCATGTCACTGTAATTCTTAGGCCAGCCAGAAGGACCTAGAATGGGTAGAGGAATTGTCTTCCTCCCCTACAGCACATAATGTTGAGTTATCCCAGTTTTAAGAAATGTAGCGGCAGACTGAAAATGGCCACACGTTCTTTGGTACACCTGCCCTGGAGAGGTGGGAGCTCTTTCCCCTCCTTTTTTTTTTTTGAGGAAGATTAGCCCTGAGCTAACTACTGCCAGTCCTCTTCTTTTTGTTGAGGAAGCCTGGCCCTGAGCTAACGTCTATGTCCATCTTCCACTACTTTATATGTGGGACACCTACCATAGCATGGTGTGCCAAGCGGTGCCATGTCTGTGCCTGGGATCTGAACCTGTGAACCTGGAGCTGCTGAGAAGTGGAACGTGTGCACTTAACTGCTGTGCCACCATGCCGGCCCCTGATTGCCCTTATTTTGATGGTTACTTCCTCCTTGCAATTTCTTATTTTGGGTATATGTGCTTAAAGTCTCCCTTTTTCTTGACGAGGTTAGCCAGTGATTTCTCTATTTTTTGATATTTTCAAATAACCTTATTTTTTCATTTTAAATCGTTCTTTTTGCTAACATTAATTTTTGCTATTATTAATTTATTACTTCTGACTTTTTGTGGGTGTTATTTTCTTGTTCTTTTTGTAATTTTTTGAGTTGGATGTTTAATTTATTTTCATTTTTTCATTTTATTGATATTTAATGTATCAATTTCCCTCTGATCACTGCTTTAATTGTACCCCATAGGTTTTCATATGTAGTATTTTTATCAATATTCTTAGAAATTCTGCAATTTCAGCCTGCACTTCTACTTTGACCCATGAATTGTGTAATACTGAGTTTTTAAATTTTCACGTAGAAGGATCTTTAAAAATTTTACTATGAACTTCTGGTGTATTGCATTGTGAGTAGATAATACTTTTTTTTTTTTTTTGAGGAAGATTGGCCCTTAGCTAACATCTGTGTCCATCTTCCTCTATTTTCTATATGGGACACCTGCCACAGCATGAGTTGATAAGCAGTGCATAGGTCTGCACCTGGGATCTGAACTGGTGAACCCCGGGCTACCAAAGTGGAGCATGAGAACTTCACCACTACACCATCAGGCTGGCCCCAATTAGATAATATTTTTGATTATCTTTACTTGATGAGACTTATTAAGGCTTTCTTTGTGGGTTAACATATGGTCAGTTTTAATGAGTGTTCCATGTTCACTTGGAAAACAACATGATATTGTCTAAGTCTTTGATATTTTTTTCTTCTCCTTGTAGTTTCTGAGTTTTTATTTAAGGATTGGCACCTGGGCTAACAACTGTTGCCAATCTTTTTTTTTTTCTTCTGCTTTATCTCCCCCACCCCCCCCGCCATACACAGTTGTATATCTTAGTTGCATGTCCTTCTAGTTGTGGGATGTGGGACGCCGCCTCAATGTGGCCTGATGAGTGGTGCCATGTCCACGCCCAGGATCCGAACCCTGGGCCGCCGCAGCGAAGCGCTGCGAACTTAACCACTTGGCCACAGAGCCGGCCCCAAGTTTCTGAGTTGTAAAGGTTGCTGTTATGTTATTTGGGTACGTAGATATATCATGGCTTTTTGTAAATTGAAGGCTTTACTATTACAACTTGTCCACCTTTGCGTTGTTTAATGTTTCTTGGCCTGAGTCCTCCATCGTTGGAGAGCCGGATCTCAGGGTTTGGTGTGCACTTTCCTGCTGCACCTTTGCTCATCCCTTTATTTTCAGCCTTTCAGAACCACTTCAAGCACGTCTTGTATTCTGCAGTTGCATGCTGCATTTTTTGAGTTATTCTGAACATTAAAAAAAGTCTTTTTCTGATTACAAAAGCAATATGTGCTTACTGTAAAACAACTGGGAACTACAGAAAGTGTAAACAAGAAAAAAAGCAAGTGCTTCTAATCCTCTACTCCACGGACGACTGTTATTAGCATTGTGTTGTATTTCATTTAGTTGTTTTTATGTTTTTTATAAAACATTTGTTATAAAATATTTCTATTTTATACATTGCCTATTTAAAAAAAGAAGCGTTATGCTTCAGGACATGAACTGCATTTTCCACACGTTTTCAAAACCATCAAGTGTAATGTATTTCCTCTTTCTGTGCTCCCACGTTCAAGTATTCAGAATGCCCATTAATGTATTTATCCCGGAGTACACACATTATTTTTTAAAAACTGCCATAGGATTTCTCATGACAAATTTGAGTCCTACAAATTTTGTGATTGTGTGGAATATGCTCTCTGCTCTCTGATCTGGCTAGCCTCTTCAGTGGTGGGTAAAGATGAGTAGTGACCTTATAAATTGTCCTCCAAACTGGGTCTCCCCTGAAGGGAAGGTGGCACTATTATTATTTAGCTTAGAATAACAGGCATAAAGCAAGAGTGTCCAGAGCAAATTGGAATCTGTAGTCATCATATAGATGAGGAGCTCCACTCTGAGGGTACTTCCAGACGTTCCTCCTGGTAGGCTGCCTACATTCTGGTACAGTTGAGAATAATGGAGTTTCAGACCCTATCTCTTTTTTGGTACAGATATTCTTCCTTCTCAGAAGTCTGATTCTTGTCTAGTTAATTGATGTTTTCATTGCCTTAATCAAGAATTGTCTGTCTATCGTCATTATTGACCTTGGGCTCCATGTTCTTCAACTTCCATGGTCTTCATGGTGAATGCAAGGATTTGAAGAAGTTCTTGGGAGAACAACTTGTATCTCTACTTCTTGTATTCAGCTTTCTATTTTTCTACTTCCTGGACCTTCTGCACAATATCTTCCTTGCTCAAATGGCCTTTGTCATACTCTTGTCCTCTTTTTATGTATTTTTGTGTACAGCAGACATATTGAGGATGCTGGAGACATCTATATCAAATGTTTCTTCAGCTTAAGAAACATCTGGGAGCTAAAACTTGCCTAACATACTGTTAATCTTGGTTACTGCACATTTGACTTCATAGACCTGAATGAGTGCACCAGGTTGATCATTAAAGTAGGTAATTACAATTTGTGCCTACTTGGCACAATGATGGTATCAGTACTTATAATGCCAAGGAACAGCAAGAGCCCACCACAAGCAGCAAATCCTAGAAACGATCAGATTTTTTTCCCCTAAGATGGTTGCCTGGACATCTGTACCATAAGCAATGATCTCATCACTGTTTATGGTCCACTTTAAATTCTTAACACTGAGGAAGTCCTGAAGGAGCTTCTGAACCTTGGGATATGGGCAGAGCCACCAACCAAAATGGTCATGGACCTATGATTTGTCTTCATTGACTTCATGAAGGGCTTTCACCACAGGGTCCAGCAAGCCACAAAACATGCCACTGTTCAGTTGTTAAACGGACACGGGCAAAGTAGATTTGGATGAAATTAATGTAAATCTTGTCAAGGATCCTGAAAGAGCATATGTTTAAAATGTTCACAAGCATCAGAGAGGCATCAGATAGACTTCGTGTTCTCGCTAAGGTCCTTCTTATGTTTCCCTTGACCTTGATGTTGAAATGGTTGACCTTTGGTTAAGGAAGTTTTCTCCACCAAGTAGATGACCCTAGTCCCTACTTGAAGACTAGACATCAAGGATTCCATCTTCAAAAACGCTACCTCCTGTGTCAAAGATCAATACATTTCATTTGACAGCAACTGTCCTGTCCAAGCCATAAGCAGTGGCAGTGGCAGCTGGTTCATTGACCATACTGAGACCAGTAATGTTTATAAAAGTGTTTGTGCCCTGGCACTGGGTGTCATTAAAGCTCTACTGTGGTTATGTGCCAGCTTACCAAAGGAAGCCTCTGCAATTTTCTTCAAACCATACTTTAGATAAAAGTTTTTAATCTCTTTCTTATATTCCACGTAGATTTTTGGCCTGCTTGTTTTACTGGAGAGTTGAGTAATCAAATCTATGTTCATTTGTACTTTTGGCACCAAAAATCATGTTGTGGGGTTCATTGTAACTTGATTATTTGCAGTGTCTGTAATCAATCATTTTATGCCTGTGAAAGTGACATAGCTCAGATAATCCTCTTTCCCTGATCATTAGTGTTGATCTCAACCTTCTCATCCTGGAAGACATGCTCTTAGGAATCCGTAATGTAGGTTCAGTGCCAGCTGCATGTTTCTTCAACATGACTTCTGGAGAGCTGATCTGGCTCTTTAGAGAGAGACATAGATACCAGAGCTGCAGCTGCATTCAATAAACTTATTATTTCAAAGTATAAAAATATGAAAACATACAAAGAACTATATGATAAACCTGACTTTGGAGTTTCTTTTCTTGTGTATTTCTTTGTGCTTTATGCTAAATCATTTTTAATGTTTTTAAAGTTCATGTATATTGCTTATTGTCTTCTTCAACTTGTGTTTCTTACTCAATGTTTTCTCTGTGAGATCTATCTATGCTGATATGTGTAGCTCCAATTCCTTCACTGTTGCATAGTGTTTCATTGTTTGAATATATAAGGATTGATTTATTCATTTTTCCAGTTTCCTGGTGATGTATTACTAGAATGTTTCCATTTTTTCTCTTATTACAAACAATGCTGCTGTGATTATGAAAAAAAGGACCCATGGATTCAATTATATTAAAATAAACAATGCATCCATCAAGAACATCTTAAGGAAGTGGAAAAGACGATCCAGTGTATATATTTTCGGTGCATATAACCACCAGAGGGTTAGTACTCAGGATGCATAAGAACTCCTGCAAATCGATAGGAAGAAGCTACAAAATTCAATGGTAAAATGGGAAAAAGTTGTGAGCCAATTTACAGAAGAGCAGAAAAGTAAACCTCAGTAACCAATAAAACATTAGCAGATGCTCCATCTCACTACAAATCAAGAAAAAGCAAATAAAAACCACAATAACTACACCCCTCATATGATGAGCCCAAGTGCTAACAAAGATGCAGATTGTCGAAAACACTTTTTACCCAGCTTGAAAAGTTTGCATTGGTGCAGCCCTCTGGGAGAGCAGATTGGCAATAGCTAGTAAAGTTAAAGATAAGAAAACTCCCTGACTAGGCACCTTTGATGCTGAGAATGTATCCTGAAGAAACTCTTACCGAGGTATCCAGGGAGGTGTATGCAAATGTTCTGTACAGTCTTTTCATTGAGCATTGTTCTGTCAGCATGATTTAGATCACGCAGGTCGAACTAATTTTTGAATTAGAGTGATTTAGCTATGTCAATATTTAATTCATCAGTGTATATTAGTATAAAATAAACTATGAGGTTGGCAAAAAGACCTAATGGTTCTAATGCATTCATTCATTTTCTTCTGCATTTATCATACGTCTACTATGTGCTAAGTGGTATATTAGTGCTGGGGTAAAAAAAGACACAGTAGCTACTGGTTATTAATGTAAGTTTAAGAGAATTATTCAAATACTCATATCTCTGCTCTTATAAACATTTCTGTCCCAGAAGGCAAATTCTAGTTTTCAGGAAGTGTAACATTTTCTAGATTAACCTGGCTCTGTTTCCTGTTGTCTATCTTTTGTCATGACCTTAGGTGATGCTCAGTAATCACTGATGATGATCAGTGATAAAGTTTTTGCCCACCTATCTCCTGGGCTCTCATCTGTAAAGAGACATTAAAGACATCCATTTAGTCGCTCACAGGAAATGAATAACAGATACAGAATGGCTTGTGAAATTACAAAGCACAGACAGGAAAAATTCCCTGAAGTTCCATCTTTCAGAGCTGTTCCACTCTCGGCTTCTAAGATGCAGAGGAAATAAGAATAATAAAACATGATAAAGAAGGAAGGGAAGACATTTCGTTAGTGCTCTCAGTACACTATCTAATGCATTGCTCCCAAAATATTTCAGTGAGATGCAATGTAGTTTTTTAAAAGTTTTTTTCTTTAAATCAGAGAAGGATGTTGGCAACATTTGTTTCCTGTTTATCAAATGCAGTGTCCTATATATTTCAAGATGACAAACTGATTTTTCTATTCCACGTATTCACAAAATTGGTAAATACTTTTCTCTCATTTGGCAAATTGGATTTTAATCTGATAAACTTGATTTCAGGGCCTGCAATGTTTATCTCATTAAAGCTGCCAATGGGATGGTAATACTGCAGGCAGGCAATGTCCTACTTCTATTTAGGGATGAGTAATTTTGTGTGAATTTTTGGGAAAAATAACCTCAGATGATCGGCAACGTGAAAAAAGTTTCTGCTTTGACAAAATGATCCCTACCTGTAGCATGTGTGTCCCAACTATGCACTTCTGGCTGGATTCCTCCTGCTTCATGGAGCAGCAGTGAGAAGCAGAGATACATTTTGCTTCTCTTTTATTTTCCTCCAAGCAAACTGGCCAGACTTGGATGGTCATCAGCATCCAGAGCAAAACTTTGTTAATTTCATAGGAACAGTGCATGGCAGAGAGTGCACATAAACTGTGAACAAGTCACATCTTCTCTAGTCTGACTAGAACACGGGAGAATTTCTGTTACCCACAGTGACCTCTCTTTGCCCTACTTCTGCAGAAGGGGCCTACTCCTTGAGAATATGTCTCTTTCATTCCAGCATACTTTGTGTTGTTACTATTCTGCAGAAGCAGAATGGGCCCCCACATAAAATTTAGTTTTGATGTCAAGATTGATGAGGCCACACACACACGGGATATGAAAGGTTTACTACTTATATAATGAGGCTTTAGTGGGAGAACAGAACTTGAGAGACCAAAGAAAAGGGCTGGCTTGAGGCTTTTATAGTGGTTGAGGGGGTCCGGGGTGAGGGTTCTCACATACAGGCGGGAGCTTGTGGAGTTTGTTTTCGGTACAGCCAAAGGCAGGAGCACCCAGGTCAGCCTACCCAGATGTGGGACACAAGGGGAAAGTGGCTTAAAAGTTGTCAGCAAATGTCAGAAAATGGAGTCAGACTATTACACTGTGTGTGCCCTTCTGCTCCTTAGATAAGGGGGGATAAGGAACAAGTCACTGTTTTTACAGACACTGACACTTAGAAATTTCCTTCACACCCAATGTACAGAGCTCATCATATCATTACTTCTTTAACTTGAGCTCATTTTCTCTACTTGTTTTTAATGTCATGCAGTGTATTAAACTTTCTTTAAATTCAACATTTACTTACATATTATTGATTGCTTAAATTCCTTAGCACTTAGTGAATTCAAATAAAGTTAAAATAAAATGCATATACATTAACCCAATCTGATCAACTAGTTCTAAAGTGAGCTCTCAACTTTGGGCTAAGCAATAAATCTTGTTCCAAACAATACTATTCACAGACAATTGGAGGAGGACAGAGGGTGGCATTAATAGGAAGAAAGCAGAGAGGACAGAGGGCATCATTATCTTTTGGAGGTTTGTAAGGGAATCCAGAATAGAAAAAGAATATTGCCTGTGCAGAGAAGAACACATTTTTTGCCTCCTCTAGTTAGAGAGGATGAAGGATTTCTAGACAGGATGGAGGAAACCAGAGAGAGAGGGGTTCCTGGGATTTGTGGGGGGATCAAGCCCAGTGGCGACAGGAAAGTCAGGATGCAGCCAGCAGGGACAGGAAGCCACGTCTGGAGTCACTATAGGCAAAGGCTCCGGGAAAGACTCTTCCCCCTGGGATGGTGTGGAGCAGCCCTGACACTGCGGGGAGAGAACAAGCCTTCAGCACACAGAGGATGACAAGCTGGAAAGGGCTTTCGTGAGTTTCATGAGGCTCAGGAAGATTATGATGGACAAGAGACTCACAGACAAGTACATTAAATAGAAATGTCAGGAGATAAGTGAAAACATTCTAGAAAAAAATATGACATTGATACTCTGGAGTCATGTTTGATTATCAGGTGCCAGTAGGTGTATAAAAATGGTGAAGATGCCTAGTAATTCTTAGGACAAAACTAGCAAAATACATTGGGAACAAAATTCCAGATTATGTTCATTTATATATTCACCCATTCAATCATTCAGCGAACTTTATGGAGTGCTTATTGTGTACCAGGTCTGTTTTCAGTACGGGTAATAAAAAGGTGGGGAAGATGAAGAGTCTCCCTTTAAGGATCTTGTGGTCTAGTCCAGTGCTTAGCAGAGGAGAGGGATAAGGTACTGCCTAGGCACAGGTCCCAGGAAAATCAGGAGACAGAACGAAACCAAACATATCCCAAAATTATGTCTACTTAGGCTTTAGGAAAAAAGAATGCTAATTTTTTTTTTTTTTTTTTTACCTGATAAGGAGCTATCTATGTACATGCTTTTCAAGAAATAAAATATACTTTAAAAATATAGAAACACAAAATGTCAGCTAGGGGCTTCCCCACCCCTCAAGACACAAGTGAAATGAATGCAGAGCTTCAATTTTCTGTGAATTGCCACGGCAGGGGTGTGGATGGGGCTAATTAATAATCTTAAGATCATTCATCTGTGGAGTCGTGGATTCTCACCACATCAACTCTCTAGTGAAATGTTGCCCTTTCTTCGCTTTCCACCCTGCACCCCAAGCATTCTTCACATAAGAAGGTCTGAGCCCCAAAGGAATCACAGGCGAGGAGAAACGATTGCCCTGCTTGACTTAGAGGAGTGTCTCAAGCCTGGCCCTGTGACATTTTGGGCTGGATAATTTTTTGCCGTGGGGGTTGTTCTGTGTGTTGTTGGATGTTTAGCCATATATCCCTGACCTCTACCCTTAAGATGTTAGTAGCAATCCCCTCTTCCGTCCAGTTGTGACAACTAAATATCCCCTGGGTGTCAAAATTGTTCCCAGTTGCGAACCACCGGCTTAGTCCAATCAGTCTTCACCTTGGAGCAGGGTGTTGCACAACGTGGATGGGGTGGAGTGGTGTGGAATGGACATCGAGGAGTGTGACAAGCATTGTCAGTTCAGGGCCACCCTGTCACACAACTCCAGAGGGCACTCTTCACATCATTTTATTTAATGGTACCCCTAGCACATCTCTCCTGTACATGACACTCCTTGAGTTGTTCCACACAGAAGAACCTTGATGGTTACCTATTCAATATACAATCTCCCCTTTCATCCCCAGTAACAGACCCATGCCCTGACTGGTCAGAAGGGTCAGCCCAGGCACGCCCGTGAATCAGGTGAAGTTCACCTTTAGTGTTTCCTTCTCTGTTTATACCTCTGGCTTCAACATTTCCCACCCACTTCCACCCTCAGATTTCCTTAAATTCACTGCTGTCCTGTCAAGAATAAAGTTCTCTGACTGTCACCAAAAGTCCACTGTGTATTAGTGTAGCAGGTCTGAAGAGGAGCTGTTAAAGGACTGAATCTCCAGTAGTGAAAACACAGGTCCTATGACACCTGACTGTAGTAATGATTATAGTGTTAGCTACTGCACTGACTGTTCACTGCATGCTGGCTACTATGCTAGGCACGGTACTTGTACATCTCCTTTAATTTTAATGATAATCTTACGAGGTAAGTGCCACGATCATTCTCAAAAAGCAAGGCTTAAAGAGGTTAAGGAAGTTTCCCAGAAGGAAACAGCTTATAGGTAATGGATGGAAATTGAACCCAAGTGGTCCAACTCCAGGTTTTGGGCTCCTAACCACTTTTCTGTAAAATAGCCCTTCAGATTATACCACACAAGGAATTACCATGAGGTAAGCATTTCCTGTACCCATGTCTAAAGCTAGCTTTGCTCATCCTGACCACTAAATCAGGGACTGGAGAACTGAAGTTGGAGCTGAGACCTACCTTTAGTCCTTGGGAAGGCCAGTGGGGAGCACCAGCCAGACAGGCTGACACTGGGGTAGTCTCAGGGCCAGGCTTGAATCAGGTGAAATGGTCTAAGTGGGTGAGGCTGGACCAGGTTTGAGATGGAGAGCAGAACACCAGACCCAAAGCACTAAAGTCTCAAACAGAAAGCCAAGCAAGAGGTGCAGAGCTGGTAGACAGCAGGGGAAGAGCCAGAAGTGAGATGCAGTGTGACTTCTAATGAGGGCTCAGAGTCAGGACACCTGGCTGCCTACAGCTGGCTGTCCTGGGAGCTGGCTGTCCTGGGCCTGAGTTAAAGGCAGGGTATTGAGATCATCTCCATCTGCTTGTCCCATCTTGTCTTGTAGGAGCATGGCACAATACAGGTTTTCTTGGAGTGACAAAACTGCAAAAAAGACAAAGAAGCGGGGCGCTGTTTACTCCTTCAAGGTCAACCCACTACATAGCTTTGGGGCAGATGGAGTGATCAGTTATAAGGACTGTGATTTAGGGAAATGGAAAAAGCACCTTTAGCCCACCAAACATCTCTCCTAGCTGCCTTTTATGGCATTAAAATTTCACCATCAAAGATTCATTTGTTTGGATTACAGCTCATGTAAATGTCCGTGAAAGGTACGATGGGGAGCCATAACCTTCCATTAGTATCTTAAAAGAAGACAAGTTTCCGTTGTGAAAACTGAATGAGCCCTTGTAGATGAGACACAGAACAGGTGGGTTTTGATGGTGGCATGGAAGGGAAGGACAGATTCTGGGAATTAAGAACAGCTCAGTAAGAACTGGTGCCAGGTCAGCACAGCCTTGGTATTCATTTCAGCAGGAGACAGAATGAGGACACAGGGACGCAGTGAGAAGAGTAGTTACTGGGAATGAGAAGAGAAACAGAAAAGGGAGATGAGTGTGTGGTCAGAGCGGGAGGGTTGGTGACATACTCAAACCTGACCTGTTAGTTACCTCAACCTTTTGGTCCCAACCCTTTGATTAGGTTCTTTTCAGTTGTTGAGCTTCATTTTGAATTATTTTTCTCCACTAATTTTTTTTTCAGTATTTTAAATTCTTTTTTGTAGTTTTGGGTTACCCTGTCTTTCTCTGCACACACTGGGGGTGACAAAATCACTCAGTTTGAGTAACTAGGACCAAAAATTTCCCTATAAAACATCTTTGCCAATTTTCAGGGAATTTAGACTTTTTCAAAAGCCAAAACGCCCTTTGGTAGTAATGGTGTAGTGTTTTGCAACAAAAAGCTTTTTAAAGATGATAAATTGTGGCATTATTTCACCAAATGCTAGTCCAGCCTTGGGTATTGTGTGCAGAAAGTGTGGGAAAATAGTTCCAATGGTGGCAATAAAACTTGGAGCGTTTTTGCACTTAACTATTAAACACAGAGTGGTAGATGTTTAAGCAGAATATCAAATGGGAAAGCCAGCTGTGTACAAGGCCAAGGACTACTGGAGAAACCAGTCACTCTGCAGACGCCATCTGAGATTCAGTAATGAGAACACTCAGTAAATGCCCGAGCTGGGAGGAATGTTTTATTAATGCTGTATCACTGGCGTTTCAGAAATGCCTCTAAAAAATGGCTCCTGAGGCATCCCATGAAATTGAGATGTACCAGAGAAAAGTGGGAATAGCTAGAGCGGGTTGTCCGGGGCATCTATTGGCAGAGGCCAGGCTGCATGAGAAGCTGCTGTGGGCTGGGTGTGCTGAGTAGCGCAGGGGCATGGCACCCTGGGAGTGGTGTCATCTGAGGGCAAATGCAAGGATGGAGGAGCAGAGCTCTAGGTCAAAGGGGTCAACACTGCAGTGGAAGCAGCAGCATGGTCACATCAGAGGGTTTCCATGCTGGGTGTGCAATGTACCCTGGGACGAGGGTGCAGGCCTTATTTAGGTCTTTAAAGAAGAATCTTTTCATCAGAAGCCCTGCTGTGCTCACAGCACTCTATTTTAGTTCCTCCTTTAAAAAAATAGATTTTTAACATCTAATTAACTATGAAATATTTCAGACGTACAAAAAGGGCTTAAGAGACAGATGACCACATATGTACACATCTCTCAGCTTAAGAAATAACACAATGCACATACTGTGGAGGCCCGTCTGCAGATGTAAGCACCATCCTGAACTTCGTGTTTATCATTGCTACTAACGTTGTTCTATTTCTATGACATATGCAGGTATTTATGCACAATATATAGTATTGTCTTGCATATTTTAAAATTTTAATTAGAGGGTATGTACTTTCTCAACATTTTTTCACTTTCAACTTTTTCTCAACATTGTGTTTTTGAGATTTAGCCATTCTAACTATTGTATAAGTATTCTGTTGACTAAATATACCACAATTCTTTATTCATCCTCCTGCTAACAGATATGCATGAGTTTTTCTAGGCTAAATGCCTAGGAATGGAAATTCTAGACCATAGAATCTGTGCATCTAAAACTTTCCTAGACAATTGCTGGGGGAGGGAGTGGTGGTTCTTATTAACTTGTAGGAGTTATTTGTTTATTCTAGACACTAATGCTTTATCAGCCATATGCATAGCAATCAGTAGATTGTTTTTTATTTCGTAATGTCTGTCAATAAAGAGACATTTTTAATGTTGCTGAATTCATCTATCTTTCCTTTTTTATTGCGCCTTTTTTTTTTACCTTGTGTAATATATCCTTCTCTTTTTCAGGGTCATAAAGATGTTCTTTTGAATTATCTTCTGAAGTTTTAAAGGTTTGATTTCCAAATGTTACATTTTGTTCTCAATCCATTTGGAATTTATTGCTGGGTATAAAATGAAGTACCAATTAGCATTTTTTATGGGTGATCAATTGTACCAACACAATTGTTAAAGAGTCCATCCTTTCCCCACTAATCTGCAAAGGCAGCCTGTTTCTCTGTATGAGTAGGTATCTTCCCAGCATCCAAATTCTGTGCTATTAGTTTACTTGTCAATCCCAATGCCAATATTACAATAGTAACTTACTATAGCTTTGTAATAAATCTTGATACCAGGGATATTTTTGACATAAGGTTAGATTAAGCTGAGTTGGACAGGGTTTAAATGCAAGTAAAGAAGGCACCAAATTACACATAGATGTTTTCCTTCAAAAGTTTACTCTTAGTTTACAAAATTGTCTTGCTTATTATTATTATTTGCCTTTTGCTTTCCCATATAACTGTTATGAGAGAGTTTTAAAATTCTTTCAAAACCCCTACAGTGAAGGGTTTGGCAAAGCTTGCAGTTAAAGAATGCAATTACTTCTTCTGAAACAAAAATGCTATTGGGCTTAGAAAAACAATGAGATATCACTACACACCTATTAAAATGGTGAAAATCCAAAGACTCACAACACTCAAATGCTGGTAGGATGAAGAGCAAGAGGAACTTTCGTTCATTGCTGATTAGAGTACAAAATGGTACAGCTACTTTGGAAGACAGTTGGCACTTTCTTATCAAACTAAATATACTCTTCTCATACGGTCCAGCAATAGCGCTCCTTGGAATTTACCCAAATGAGTTACAAACTTATGTTCAACAAAAACCTGTACACCAATGTTTATAGCAGTTTTATTCATAATTACCAAAACTTGGAAGCAACCAAGATGTTCTTCAGTAGATAAATGGATAAATAAAGTATGGTACATTCAGACAATGGATCATTATTAAGCAATAAAAAGAAATAGGTTATCAAGCCACAAAAAAGACACAGAGGAACCTTAAATGCCTATTGATGAGTGAAAGAAGCCAATCTGAGAAGGCTTCAAACTGTATGCTTCTAACTACATGACATTCTGGAAATAGGAAACTATGGAGATGGTAAAAAGATCAGCAGTTGCCAGAGGTTCTGGGGAGGGATGCATAAAAAAAGTGTTACTGAAGAACTTTCAGCACGAGGCAACAAGACTCAACTAGACTGAGTTGGATGCCCCTGTAATTTGCTTTCATGGCCCCTGGTTCTCACCCAGAATGGCATTTATCTTACTGTATTGCAATTGTCTGTTGCCCTGCATTAGGGTGTAAGCTTCTTGACGGGAGCACCCAGTTTTATTTGTTCTTTTATTTTAAGTGGTAGCAGAGACCTTGACACTTGGTTGATGCTCAAAACATTTGTGAATTAATGTGTAACTCTAATGATGCAATATGATAAGAATTTAGAAAGGAGATGGGAGGAAATTGACAAAATTAAGAAATGAAAAAATATGAAACTAATGCTCATTTGCCATGAACAAATGAAATAAAAATGAAACAATAAAATGCAAACCTTAAAGCACAGTATATTTGCCACTATCGCATTTCGCGTTTAGACAGAGGATTTTGCTTTCATGGAGTTTACCTGCACCCGCAGAAATAAATTTGCGATTTGAATATGCTGCTAAGAATTTTTGAAAGTGCCTTCCAGGAAGTGTCTGAGGTAGAGGCAAACATGCTTTTCTTCTTTTAAAAAAAAACAAAAACAAAAATCCCTAAAATAGCTAACTTGAAAAATGTTAATAAACATTGTATTTAAAGGAAAATAATGTGCATCAGGCTTTTAGAGAAAACACTTAGGTATGATTTTATTCCTTCTTCACTTATATTTAAATGCTGCCTGGCCCAGCTTATTAGAACCCTGTGTCGGAAATGGACTCTATTCTCTAAAATGATTCCTTATTCTAGCCTCTCTTGATTTCTTTTTCTGGTATTCTCCAGTGAACCATTCCCCGACTCCCCAACCAACCAAGATTATCTTTCACTTAAAGGTATCAAAAGATGCCATCAAGAGAGGGACAAGACAAAGCACTAACTGGGAAAAAATATTTTCAAAATCATGGTTAACAAGGGGTTAGTATCTAGAATATATAAAGAATGCCTATGATTAAATAAGAAAAAGGCAGCCAATCCAATAGAAGAAATGGGCAAAAAAAGAATGGAAATGCTATTTAGTACTGCAGAGAGATTCCATCAAATTGGCAAAAGCTAGAAAGACTGATAACATCAAGTGCAGCCAAAGACGCAGATCTGCAGGAACCTTCATCCGCTGCTGGCGAGAAGGTAAATGGGTAAACCACTTTGGAAAAAGTTTGCATTATCTAGTAAAGTTGAACATGACCCAGCCATTGTGATACCAAGTATCTGCCCTTGGGAAACTTTGGTTTGTGCGTGCTAGGAGACAGGCACCCGAATGTTTACAGCAGCGTTGTTCGTAATGGGAAAAAGACTGGAAACCCCAAGTGTTCCTAAATAGTAAGATGGATAAATAAGTATGGAATAGTTACACAGTAAAATACTACACTGCAGTGAAAATGTATGAACTCCAGTACGCACATCAACATGGATGATCTCAAAGGCATAAACTTGAACGAAAGAAGCAAGTTATAGAAGAAGAAAACAGTATTATTCCATTACAAGTGTTCAAACATAGGGACACATTGGTTATAAAGACTGAGAGAAGAAGCAGAGAGTGATTACAATTTCAGGATAGTGGTTACTACTGAGTGGGGTGGGGGGATTCAATCGGGAAGGGCACAGAGTGGCTTCTGGGGATGGGAGTATTCTGTTTCTTGGCCAGGATAGTGGGCATATGGCATTTATTTTATTATTGCTCTTTAAACTGTGCGAATGTTTTCTATACACGTTTGTATGTGTTTTATTTTATAATTTTAACAAAAGGTAGCTATAGACGGGGCAGTATATTCCCTCAGATTTTGTCTGCTTAACTTGATTTTTATGCCATTAAATTGCTTTTATTTCAAACCTTCCCTTCCTGCTCTCACCCTCTTGCTTTATGCCTTTTCAGTTTTCCATATCCACTGTCTCCTTGACTCCTTAGTACTTCACTCCCTGCCACCAACCTGTGAACCTAACCCGATAGTCCTTGGTCCTGGAGAGCAGTAAAATGCAGTATTCTGTGAGCAAAGAAACTGTTCATACCTAGGCAAGAACAGAGTTATGTAACTTAATAAGTTAATTAATTGCCTAAGCTCATTTTTATTAGAGATCTGTTGTATGCCAAGCTGACTGCTAAGTTTTGGGGATACAGGGAACCCACAGCCTATTACAGACTGCAGGCAGGTTTCTCCTGCCTTGCCAATGCTGATCAGTCGAGGTAGCTGCTGCTGGCAGGGCTATTTGAGGAAGGATTTCCGTCTGATGGAGAGGAAGAGATAGTTCCTGTGTAATAGATTTGCTATCCCTATATCTAAAGTCCCTGTACACGAAAGAAAGGTGAAGAGGACAAGGGTCACTTCTATGAATGCTGTCTGAACGCATTCACGTACACAGTATGTTAAAAATAAAACAGACACTTTCACACCACGTAGAAGAGAGAGTTGGCTCAATAAACCCTTGCTATGAGATCTTTCTCCTGCGAGCTTCCACGGTGTTATTTCCTATTTATTTGGCATTAGCCATGAACTGCCCCCTTGTGTTTTCTTTGATATATCTTTGCTTTATCTGTTCAACTTGAGTGTTGACCCTGTAAGGGACAGAGAACTTGCATTTATATCCCACATGGAAATAAACAGATAATGTTGCATTTGATATGGCTAAATAAGTACTTATTGACTGCTTTGTCTAACATGGTTTCAGCACCAGAATTGAACCAAAGATTTACTATTATTTAGATATAACAACTCACAGTGAACCAAACTCACCTTGATAGTTTATTTGTCGAAGGGGGGTAGCTGCTATTTCTTGTAAATGAAACAGCCTCAGACTCTGAGATTCTAAATTGTAAACTAATGACAAACTTAATAGCATGTGGAAAAAATAACAAAGTGGGATTGCTTCTTCTTTAAAAAAGCCTTTTTAAAAATTTAAAGTAATGTAACATTGTACATGGTACAAAAAGAAAAACATCCTTCTTATAGCATCCCACCTACGTAGTACAATTTAAGAGAAGTGCTTTATAGCATATTGCAAATACAGACTGTCATCTCAAATAAATATCCTTTATTTTGTTGCTAGAAGCTGTTAGGTGTTTGTGTACTACAGAAAACACACTATAATAACACCCCTCTTCTGTTTCAACAACATGTTCCTTTGGATAGAAATATATAAACGGTGATAATAGGAACCAGTCTTAGAGAAAGCATTTGAGCGTAATACAGTTTAATTATATTAGGCAGTGTTTCTGATTTTTGATGGAAGATTAAGATGTGGGGGAAGTCATTCACTCTAGAATCAAAGAGGAAGTGACAACCTGTAAATAAAGGAACATATTGGGAAACGTGAGCTACTGAAAATTTTAACCAAAGAAAGCATGAACTTTTCTGTGTATTAAGAACAAATTTGAGTTCAGAAGGCCAAGTTTATGAAGGGCTGGTCTCATTGTTGCCTATGTTTTATGGTCTCAGGAATATCTGGATTGTTCTCGTGCTTTCTAAAACCTTTCCTCATCTGTTGGTTGAGAGTGTAAATATCCACGACAGTGGGCAATCCATTCATTCTACTTTTGGATTTAAGCTTTAAAGTGAAGTTGCCCTGGGAGAATATAGCACAATAATTTAAATTCAAACTAAGGCCTCCATTACTGATACCAGATCCTTGATTAGAACTGATTTGGGAGATGGATGAAGGGAGAACTGTAGGAAAGATCATAGTAAGCATGAGAAATCCAAACTGAAATTGAAGTTGTATATCATGATTTCTTAATAAAATTCAAATGGAAGCTACTTCTCTTCTAAAATGTCAATGTCATAAGTAAAAACTTTAATGTATGTGTGTGCGTAACATATCATGCTTAAAATATTTAGGAAAGGCAACTTTGTTCCTGAAATTGGCTGTATCCTTACTCCCCTTTTGCTAGCAAATTTCTTATCACACTCCATGATTCTGAGAATCATGCTGGATACCATGGAAGTGTTTAACAGATGCCCTTTGAAAGAGACAGAACACAAGTCTCCTCTTGCATGCCTGCGCCATGGACAGAGGTGGACAGCAACAGGCAGCTACTGTTTCTTGCTTGGAAGCTCTGGTGGTGAGCAGCTTAGTGTTGGTATGCCAATTTTGTTATTATTTTGTATAAATATGGGCATTGGTATTATACAATTGTCTCAACTTTAGCATATTTATCATACAATTTGTATCTGATATAGTTAGTATATGGTAAGTGACAAATGGTTTGGTGTCAGTTGTATAATGGGCAGAATTGGTATAAGAATGTTCCTTAACACTGGTTAAATATTGAGGAATTTGAAAGTAAGACTTGAACTTTTGGGGAAGGCAGAAAAACAACCTCAGCTTTGTCAAGGTCATGGAAAGTCAGTTCTAGAATACACATTTCAGGCAAAACCCATTTGTTGGGTCAAGTGCAGTTTAACCAGGTGCTGTGACCAGATGTTTTTCTCAGTTATACACTGTAGGTTTTGAGAGAAATTTCTCAATATCAGGTATGTAATGGTTTGGCCACAGAAATAAAAGGAAATAGTATTAAATGTTCTGCATAAAGGAATTAGAGTTGCGTCCTAATGAAATCCTGAGTATTAGGATTTGGAAGAGCGCACGAGTTAAAGGCATCCTGACTACCGGGTTTGCAAGAAGGAGCCTGGGAGTGGCTACTCACTCCTAACATGTAAAAGGCTAAACAGGCTGAAAAATCAGCAACTCTTCTTGGGTCTGTAAGAGAAGAGAGGACTCAGGGCAAACCGTGACCTCCGAGACGGGAGCGACAGTCAAATGCGGCAGTCACGGCTCACCTGAGCAGACTCACAGGTGGAAACTGCAGAGAGAACCAGTGCTGGAGGGAGTGGGGTGCGGAAAGAAAACCAGAACTGGAATTGATGAATTGCAGGAGGTTCAGTGTAGACAACTCTGAGAGTTAAAAACTCCAGAGGAACCCAGTCATGGGGGAGCCCCAACAATATTGTGAGATTTACCTCCAGGCACTCAGCCAGGTTCTCATAGTAAATATGGGAGAAAAATCCCTTCCTGCTTCCAGCAGGAGGAGGGAAAAGGAACCATTTTGAAATAGGCCAAAGCTCTAGGTTCTTTTTAACAAGGCCTGCCCTCAGGAGAACAGCTTAATTTACTGGGATGTTATCAGAGCCTAACCGACCTGAGCGAAGGGAAATACCAACTTGGTCCACTCTAGCCATCCTGTCCCAACTAAGCAGGGAGAAGAAAACTGAGACACTCTTAGGAAGTTCACAGTCCAGAGGCACAGGCTCACGAAAAGACTGAGACCTAATCACAGGACTCAGAGCCCTTCCGCTTCCCCCATACCTCACCATCACGTTACTAAAGGCCTGTTTCTAGCACTTCCTTTTACCTAGTGCAACAAGTCTGGAAAAATTACAAGGCATACCAAATGGATGCTAGACCACTGGTGAGGGGCTAATGCTGGCTCCAGGAAAAAGATAGAGAAGCTCTGAAATACAGCTGTAGCCATGGAAATGGACAGACGGGACAGCTGCCAGCAGCATGCAATAGATTTTGGTCTGTATAATGAACGCATCTTTTACTGATTTAGCTCAAAAAAGAGGCCTCAGATCATCATAGATGGAGCATTGTTTTTACAATCTGCAAAGCCATCATTTGTCATTACTTTTGTTTTCATGATGAAGGGGAGAATCAGAACACAGCTCTTTTACAGGAAGAGCATAATTTTGAATAGTTGATGTGTGTAATCTCAAACCAGACATTTAAAGTGTTCCTGTTTCCCTCAATAATCTTGTTATTTAGATCGGATACCTCTCTTTACATAAGGCTGTAAGCCTCTAAAATTTTTCTTTAAAATTTGGTGAGTGAGCAAGAACTTTTGTAGCTTGTTAATCTCCACGCCTACAATCTCAGTAGCATTGCCCTCAGAAATGTGCTGAATCCTGACACACCTTCTCTTCAGCTCAGTGGAGCTCACAGCTGGGCCAGTGTTAGGCTGCTGAACTGCATGGATTCTGTAGTAGGCAGAATTCCAAGATGATCTCCCACCCTTGAGTGTGGGAGGGACCCATATATATGCTGGGCGATCACTCTCATGATTGGGTTGTGTTATATGGAACAGTTGACTTTAAAAAAGAGAGATTATTCTAGTTACCTCACCTAATTGGGTGAGTCCTTAAAAGGAATGGGGCTCTTCCTGGAGAGGAAGATTCAAAGTCCGGGAAATTTGAAGCAGGAGAGGGATTGGACCTGAGAAAGATTCTCCATTGTTGGCTTTGAACATTGGGAGACCACGTGGCAAGGAGTGTGGGCAGCCTCAAGGGGCTGAGAACATCTCTCAGCTGGCAATCAGCAAGACGACGGCAACTTTTGTACTTCAACCTCAGGGAGCTGAATTCTGCCACAACCACATGAGCTGAGAAGAAACTCTGACCTCCAGACAAGAGTGCAGCTGGCTGAGAACTTGATTTCAGCCTTGGGAGACCCTGAGCTGAGATCCTCTTCGTGCTGTGCCTGGCCTTCTGACCTACAGAGCTGTAAGCTCATAAATGGGAGTTGTTTTAAGCCAATAAATTTGTGGTTTGTTAGATAGCAATAGAAACTAAAGCAGATCCTAAACTCGAAATTTGCCAATAAATCATGTTCTCAGAACTACGACCAAATAATTATCTCATAAACTAAGAGGAAGAAGGCCCTCTCCTCATTGCCTTGCTGGCACTGAGGAGCCACACGACTTCTCTGGATGTCAGCTTCCTCAGTCATAAACGAAGCAGCTAGGTAAGATCCTATCCCGTTTCCGTAGCTTGAACATTGTATAATTCTCTTCTGGCCACTTCTACCCATAACTGACAAAATGAAAGTTACTGCTGAAAGAGTAATTCCATTCTCTGCCTGCAGTATTGTGGGGGAAGGAGGAAGTGCAGTTGCTGGAAATAATGCTATCGTGCTTACTGAAGATACGGTTTTATCTTTCTATTCCTATTTCCCGGCATACTCACCTGTGCTACCCTCCTGAGACAGATACGGAAAACTATAGGTTCAGCATTCTGAGCAAACACTCAAACCCTTAAAGATGGCTTGGCCCTTGTTGAGGGATTTACTAATATAAGTCTTTTAAAAGTTAATTATGTCCTGTTTTAGGTCTATCATCTTTTTTTTTCTTAAGATTTTTTATTTTTTTCCTTTTTCTCCCCAAAACCCCAGTACATAGTTGTGTATTTTTAGTTGTCGGTCCTTCTAGTTGTGGCATGTGGGATGCCGCCTCAGCACGGCCTGATGAGCGGGGCAATGTCCTAGCCCAGGATTCAAACTGGCGAAACCCTGGGCTGCCACAGCAGAGCATGCAAACTTAACCACTCAGCCATGGGGCTGGTCCCTAGGTCTATCGTCTTAAGCAGAATCATCCTTACACTATTTTATTTAAAACAAAACAAACAATGCCAAACTGCACAGAAGAAGAAAACAAAAACAGGTCAGTTGATTGATTCAGGATATATTGTCTCTGCTTCACGGCAGGCCAAATACACAATTTATTTTCAGTGTAATGCTCTTTGGCTGCTGCCATGGGGAGAAAAAAAAACGTGTGAGATGCTGCTCACACCAACTCAGTACCGAGAAAGAATGACACCACCGTGGTTGTTGTACTAATTTGAAAGCCAGTCTTCCTGACTGTCAATAAACTGGTTTTGTTCTGCAACTTAATAGATATTAGTGACTCATTGCGTTTAGTGATTCCAGTTTTCCTATAAATGAACAAAATTTCCTGAATGCAATTCTAAGTTGTAATGTCTCTATACCCACCTCACTGTGATTTGGGGCTTCTATTAACACACAATCTTAAGAAGAGTCTTAGTATGTTTTGTTTATTCCTCTTTTTATCTTTGAAGACTAAGAGGAAATTTTTCTTTTTTAAATTATAGAATTGACTCAGGTTCATTGTAGAGATATTATTAATGCAGGCAAGCAAAAATAAATATATTCCATAGTCCTAATCCAGCACTCATTGAAGTGTATTTGCATGACCCTGAGAGTGAGTACCTTCTTAAAGTTTGCACCCTTGGCGCCTCACTCATCTCACGTAGCACTGAGACTGCTGCAATGTGCGTGTACTGTGTCACAAAGACAAATTTCTGTGTGTCAAAAAGTTTGCAAGACATTACTGCGGACAAGTGGTTCTCACACTGTAATATTCCCGAGTCTTCCGTGTACCTTGTTAAACTGCAGATTTTGAGTCAGTGGGTCTGGGATGGGGCCTGAGATTCTGCATTTCTAACAATGCTGCCGACTCCCAGGCTACACTGAGGAAATTGCAAGCCCTTTAAAGGATTCTGATATGTCATGTAATTTCAGAATCTCTATGCTTCTGTTAAAACACTGATTACTGGGCTCAACTCCCAACTCTCAACTGGTTTAGTAAGTTTAGGAAGGGGCTTAGGAATTTGCGTTTCTAACGCATTCCTGGGTGATGAGGTTGCTACTGGTCCAGGGACCACACTTTGAGAACCACTACAGTGCTCTGGGCCATTGGGCTCCCAACTTACTTCCCAAGCTAAAACTACCACTTTGTTAGTGGACTCGCATGATTTCTCTGAATTTCTTGCAGCACCTTTCGTTAATTTAAAAGCATATTTAAAAATATTTTCCTCTTATGAATATTTTAAGATAGTTTGAGGCTAGATGATTTTCCAGTATTCCATATTGCTAGAAATGGAACAAAACTCTTATTTCTTTTACTTGATGGCTCAGTGTTTGTCTCAACTCAATTCATTTTATTGAGGAGCTGCAGGGTTCATTCTTAATTTTTCTTAGTTAGAAAGCTAATTTGGAATATTTTAGTTATACATATAATATCCTATTTTTCCTTAACTTCAGTAGCTTTCAGGGAGGGGAGGAGCATATCATACATGCAAACTGCCATCTTTACCAGAAGCTTGTGGTTTAATTTCTGATTGGTCTTCTTAAAACCTAGAATTTTCTATTCAGCCTCTCTATCAAATACATAGTGATCAGTAAATGCATATTAAGTGAAATAGGGAAGATGTTCAGTAATTTAAAAATTGCAGTGAATCTTGAGTTAAGATAAAGAACATTTTATAATTTGTCAGTAAAAAAGTCTAACATAAGTCAGCAATTCAGCATTCACAGGCATTCGGCATATTGATCAGTAAGGAACAGAACTGAGTTCAAGGACTCCTCTATAATGCCAGTGCCCATCACAGAGCCTGAAGCCCAGTAGGCATTTAACAAATGTGTGGCAAAAGAATGGTGTTTGAATGAATGAACTAACGAATGACACAGAAAGCAGTGCTGGCCACTACAGTAAAATGTTGGCATGTCTGGATCAGATGTGAGGTGGATCGCAACACATTTTTTTATTATTAATAATAGTTAAAATTCTAAGGTTTTGAAATTTAAAAAGGGGAAAAGTTAAGGTGAAAACAATAGCATCACTTTTATCCACTTGCATTCCCTCGAGCACGAGTCTTTCGAGGGTAGCGTGACTGAGAATCATTCATAATCTTCAGAATGTCCTGACTGTTTTGCAGCCCTCCATCTAGGATCGGGTCACACGTTTTATGAATATCACGCATCTTGGTCCCATGGTGAAGTTCTTTTTGATAACCACTGAAATATGTTTTTCCAGTTGGCCTAATGATTTATAATATAAATCATAGAGGAAAATAGTTCTAGTATATTTAAAACTGAGTGGTAATTGTTTATCATATATTACATAAATGATTTGCTATTTGAAAAAATATTCTTCTTAAGTTTCACTAGTTTCTAAAATATTTGGACAAATATTTGCTGGAAATTTTTCTTCCTTTGTTTCTTCTATTAAAATTAAGACAATGACATCCACAAGCTTGTAAGAAATTCTTGTAAAGTTTTGGAAGAGTGAAGGGACATGACATTCTCTCGTACATTATGACTATAATTTTGCGGAAAACCTTCACAATCTAAGATGCAAAGTGAAAAGAAAAATGAGATAGACATATTTTAAAGTAAACAATAAGGGCTTTTAAATATTCTTTATACAATTGTTAGTTAATAGAACTTTCTGAAAGTATTTAGAAAAACCAAAAACTACCAGGATTAGAGGGAAGCCACAAAGTTGATCCATTTTCTGGGTCAACTGTAAAGTGAATACTTCAACTATTACTGAACAATAGAAAAAAATCTATGGTTAACGTAGGAAGATGGTACACATAAAATATAGTCCATCCTGGACATTAAGGGAAAGACACTGGCATATCTTCACTAATGTGTGACTTTGAACACACAGCATTAATAATACGTCATGAGGATGATACAAGAGAAAGTATTCTAACCATTTAGGAGCATAGATAAGATCCTTTTCTGAGCCATCTTACGCTTTTTAAAAACAGGGTGTTCCTTTGTTTGTTCCATGGTATGTCACTGCTGGGTATTATGTCAGAGATGCTCATCCACTCTTTGAAGTTTTTGCAAGGCTATTTTCTATAGTTCAGAAGCACTGGCATATTTTTCATTAATAAAAAATTCTAGTCCTCTTGATGTGCTTGTTTGCTATGAAATAACTCTTTAAAATGATAATCTAAGGCTTTCAAGTTGTTAGTCTGATCTTACTTCAAACTCTTGTTGAATTGCTGGCAACTCAGAAGTTCCAGTATGTGGTTAATTAGTACTTCATTTCCACTGAGCTTTTGGAAAATACACCACCACATATCCTTGCACACTGTTGGTGTGCAACATTTCTATAGTGGTGCAGCCACTATAGAAAAAAGTACGGAGATCTCCCTCCCAAAAAAATAAAAATTGGTAATACCATATGATCCAGAAATCCCACTTTTGTGTATTTATCCGAAAGAATTGAAATCAGAATCTCAAAGAGATATTAGCACTCCTATGATCATTGCAGAACTATTCACAATAGCTAGGATGTGGAAACAACTTAAATGTCCAGAAAATGCCTTGCACCTGGAATAATGCTGGCATATAGCGGGTGCTTATAACTGCTGAATGGGGGAGGGGAATGAATGAGTGAATGAATGAATAAAAGAGGAAGTGGCATGTAATCTAAGTTTCGATGATGGAAGGATCTGGTTATGGGAAGAGAAAGAAGTTAAATTTCAAGAACCAGGATCATGCTTGTGAGACTTAATTTGATCATTCTAATTCAGTTCTTTTCCAGCTGAGCAATAACAGCCTCCATGTGGTCCCAAACCTCCCTCTCCACACCATCCTGTCACAACTACTTGATGAACATAAAGGCAAATGCAGTCCCAGAAACTAGGGAACATCTGTTGAACTATGATCCACCTAGCAAATGAGTGCTGTCCTTTTCAAAGAGTCACCTTGAGATTTATGCACTTAGTTCCATGATGTTGACATTATTCAGTATACACTTAGAATGCTGAAAATTTCCTCCAGAATCTATATCAACTCTTTTTGAACATCCACAATGGTTACTCTTTTTTTTTGGTGAGGAAGATTAGCCCTGTGCTAACATCTGTTGCCAATCTTCCTTTTTTTGCCTGAGGAAGATTGTTGCTGAGCTAACATCTGTGCCAATCTTCCACTATTTTATGTGGGATACCACCACAGAATGGCTTGATGAGTGGTGCTAGGTCCCGTGCTGGGGATCCGAACCTGTGAACCCTGGGCCACTGAAGCGGAGAACGCAAACTTAACCATGACACCACCAGACAGGCCCCCACATGGTTACTTTTTTATCCTTTAAGAGTGGCTTTGATCTTTGGGAGTCCTGATATTTCCTCCACTTAAATGTGCAAATAGATCAATTCAGCAACGTTATTATTGAATATTTAAAGAGGCACCACAATTACATCCCAAGAATATTTGCTCTACATGATGACAAAGCATACAAAAGGAAAAGGAGACTGATTTAGATGGTTACATTATCATTTTATTTAAATAAACCCTCAACTACCCACTATAATGTAAAGGCATATTTTTTCAGCAACAGAACATCAATTTTTACTATAATAATTTAAATTTTTTAAATTGTATTTTATTATCATAAGAATACAACATGATATCTACCCTCTTAACAATCTTTTTTTTTTTTTTGGTGAGGAAGATTGGCTCTGGGCTAACATCTATTGCCAATCTTCCTCTTTTTGCTTGAGGAAGATTGTTGGTGAGCTAACATTTGTGCCAATCTTCCTCTATCTTGTATGTGGGATGCTGGCACAGCGTGGCTTGATGAGTGGTGTAGGTATGCGCCCAGGAACAAAAGCCAGGCTGCCAAAGTGGAGCCCGCTGAACTTAACCACTACACCACTGGACCATCCCTTAACAAATTTTTAAGTGTACAATACATTATTGTTGATTATAGGTATGGTGTTTATACAGCAGATCTCTAGAGTTTATTCATCTTGCTTAACTGAAGCTTTATGCCCATTGACTGGTAACTCCCATTTCTCCCTCCCTCCAGCCCCTGACACCCACCATTCCACTCTTTGATTCTATGAATTTGACTATTTTAGACACTTAATATAAATGAAATCATGCAATATTTGTCTTTCTGTGACTGGTTTATTTCACTTGTCCTGTCCTCAGGGTTCATCCATGTTATAGCATATTGCAGAATTTCCTTCTTTTGTAAGGCTTAATAGTATTCCATTGTGTGTATATACCACATTTTTTCTTTATCCATTCATCTTGGTTCTTGAAGCCTGCCTTCTTTATCTTCCCATAACCAGATCCTGCCATCATCAAAGCCTAGATTAATGACAATTCCTCTTTTATTCATTCATTCATTCCTTAGTTTTTTTCCCCATTCAGCAAGTATGAACATCTTCTATGACCCAGCACTGCTCCAGGTGCAAAGGGTTACCAGAGAACCAGAGGGAAATGGTCTCTGCCATCACATGGCTAATCATACTTTATCTGTATTTCTGTAACAGCAATTACTACAGTTTAGTTATTTGGGCATATCTTATCCTCCTATGAGATAGTGGGGGTTTTGATGTCAGTATCATTGCCTAACTCACTTATCACAACGTTTTAGACCTAAAAGACAATTGAAGGGCTGGCTGGTAGCCTAGTGGTCAGGTTTAGCGCCCTCCACTTCGGCAGCCTGGCTTTGGCTCCTGGGCGTGGACCTATACCACTGGTCAGTGGCCATGCTGTGGTGGCGACTCACATACAAAATAGAGGAAAATTGGCATAGATGTTAGCTCAGGGCTAAACTTTATCTCCAAAAAAAAAAAAAAAAGATAATTGACCATGATGAACGAATGAATGGACAAGTGAGTGAATAAGTTGGTGAACGAATGAGTCAGTATTTCTTACCTATTATGCTTGAATAATGCAACATAATTTTTACCTATCTGAAACAGTACAAAACAAACTCAACTTCCATCATTGTGGGTTGGAGTCACATGAAATATTTGGGTACCAAAGAAGCCATTACAATGGAATTTTTAAAAAATCATTCAGAAGATTTTCTGTGAAGTTATAGAATACATTTTTGTAGCCTAACCTAATTGAATCAGGATTGAAAAACGGTTGCAAATGCAGAACGATGTATTTACCTAATAGACTGAATACCTATGCAGAAGACGCCATGAATGTGTGTGAGGGGAGAATACCATTTTATGAAATAGCAATAGGGGAATTTTTTTAACTTTCCCCAATTTTTTTATGCTAAATAATAACTCAATGAAGCAAAAATTAGAAATTATCTCTATACTTTGGTTTATTTTAGAAAATAGTTTTCTTACTTGTGTATAAACTAGCTTAGAGGGAAGAGATTGTGTAGGCAAGCATTTTACAGAATTGAGATTAATACACACAAAGTTTAGGGAACTGAGGAAAAGTAATATCTGCTGGAAAGGTCCTCTCTTGAGGTGGCTTCCCTTCTATCTGAGGAGCTGTCAGTGTGAGTTGGGTTTATTTCTTTCTCTCTTTAGCTTTTAATTTCTTCCTGTACTTTTTGCCCCAACAACTGTCTTCTTTTCTTTCTTATAAGCCTGAATTATTTTTGTGTAAATTATTTTTGTTCATGAGCAGATTCACTTAAAGAGTTTCTATTAGAAGGTATTTCATTTAACTCTTAACTTTGTAAAACATTTTTCAGTTTCAAGAGCATGGAGCAAAGGGAGGAGATTTTATTCAATTTTATGAGTTTGCCCAGGGACTTGGGGTCAGAGTCAGTCAAGAATAGTAAAATGGACCTACACCTCCTCGTATACTCAAATACTCTTGTATCATTCTTCCTTTCGAGAGGCGGGTTATTACAAGAAGGCAAATATCCGTCAGCATCACTCTGCTGTCTATTTGCAAGGCTGGTGTCTGGAGGAAAAGTTTCAGATGATGGAGCAATAGAGGTTTTTGTATTGAATCCAGTAACTTTTTAAAATTGTGTGTTTATGTGTGTGTGAAATGATTAAATGTAGCACACATACAAAAGAGTATATAATACATATACATATAATTTGAAGAATGGTGATAAAACAAAAACCAACGCACCCCGACCTATGTTAAGATATAGAACATATCCAGCACTTTAGAAATGCCCCGTGTGCCTCTCTACTCCCTCTCAACAAAGGAAACCACTATCCTGTCTATGTGTTGGACGTAGAAACAAGGAAATCCTTGTTGTACATTATAGTTTGGCCACTTACTTATGTATCTCTAAATAATATGTACTTGTTTTTTAGGTCAGACACAAGCACAAACCTAACTGTGCAAGGAAAGGGGAATATTGCCACTATCGATGGAGGCTCCAGGAGAAGGTAAGCCAAACAGAATTTCTGGGCTGTGAGCTGGCTTCAGCTTCCTTCAGAGTTTACAAGTGCTGTTTCCAGGAAACCAGTAGGTAAAGCTGTGAATGAGTTCTGGAAACATAAAACAGTTTGGCAGAAAGATGGGATAAGCCTGGAATCGCATACTAAGAAGAAATGTTGTCAGAGGAAGGGGGCTGATCTCTCTTTCTGCTTTGCAGGTCACTGAGGCCTAACTCCAGGTCTTAGGAGTATAGAAACAGAAGCTTGTTCTCAGCTGATCCAGCCATCGTGACTTAGAAGAGAAAGCAGGAAGCTCATTAGCACCTGGGCCAGTTCTCCTGAATGTTCCGTCCTGGGGTTGAGAAGATGGTACAGTGGTAGCCGTGTCTTAGTGATGACAACTTATATTCTGCATCTTGACTGACATTCTCCAATCTAGACAAGCAGCTCTCTTCTGGTGCATAGCTGTCATCCTGAGATCTACCTTCACAATTCTCTGGGGAAATCCTTTCCCTTCTTTCCTGTGTCCTAAGCTTGTTTCCCATATTTCTTACTTTTTCTTTAACTCTCTTTTTGATGAGCACAGCCCCTCAAAAATATTTGAGAAAGGGTCTGTTACCGACAAGACAGTAAGATTTTTTTCTAATTGGAATGTTGGAAAATATCTTTAATCTACCATTATACGTGGATGATGGTGTGGCTAGTGTTTTAGTCTGAGTTCTCTTGAAAACAGAAAACACAGTATAATGCCTCCACAGCTTGGCAAGGGTGCAAACTCTCAGAGGATAGCCAGAGCAGGTTATAATGCACACAAAACTTTGCTTAAATTTTGGTAATGACAAAATACAATCAAAGGGTAGCTTTAAAAAGCTATAAAACTGGCCACTCTTAGGTCCCAAACCAGATGCCAAGTCCCTGCCTAGTTCCATAGCAGAAGCAAACCAGCTCCTACAGAGGAGAATCTCCAGAGAGCTTTTTCTTTTTTTGCTTCAGTTAGGAGAAAATTCTCTCTTTCTTTCTTCACGGTTTACTCTCCTTTGTTGTTCCAGAAAAGTTGTCAATGGAACACCCATTCTTTTGAGAGAAATTGAGGAGAGGGAGGATGGGTGGAGAACTCCCATTCCAGCCCACAGGTCTGATGGCTCAGACAAAGCAATCACAACAGGCCACCATATATTCTTCCAAGTCTGGCCTGTTTTGTAAATAATATAACACGGGAGAACAACAATCCAGTTTACACCATGCCAGAAACAAGCCAACTCTTTTTATTGTCTTCACTGTCAAGGTGAAGAAGCAATCACTAGGAATTTCTGTGAGCAAGTATTTGAATAAAAAATTGCACAATTTTCAAGAACAGATGATACTTTCTAGGCATAAAGCAGCCAAAATTGTGGAGAAATTCTAGGGAAAAATGCAAACTCAGAAGAGAAATGGTTCTGCTAAAGATGTATTAATTTGTGTCATCAGCAACAACTTAGTCTGAAACATCTAAATGCAGGTGACTTTATAGCAATGGTATGTAAGCATATACACTCCCCTTAAGAAAGAGGGAAAGGGAGAGAAGAGCGGGGAGGGGAAGAGGAAAGGAGAAAAAGGAAAGGATATCAATTTCTTATAGTTAAAATGTTAGCAGCTGTATTTAAGGGTTAAGAAAATGTTTAAACATTACAAATTTTTTAAACCAAACTTACTGTTCTCTTGTTCCTGATTACCAAGAAAAAAGATAAAGTGCAGCCTGGTTATATGTACCTATACGGTCGGTATTTGTTTATTTCAAGTGTTTCCAAGCATTGTTTAAAATTTATTAAAATTGATTACTGTGAAAATTAATGGTGGCTCAGTATTGCAACAGTAGTTGTAAATGATTCAATGGTAGGCTTGTGAAGTTTTATTAAAGATATATTGTACCCAAAGTCCATAAAAACCTCAATTTGTCTTGTAATACAATACAATGTTGTTAAGAGAGCTAACCCATCACAGTAGAGTTTTTCTTAATACAGTGGTTCCTGACATTTCTCTTATAAAACTCAAACAGTGTTACATGCTTTTTGTTTGATAACGCTATTCTTTTACTTGACTTCGTCTAAGTTCAATGCTTCCTTAACATTTCTGTGATAAACGACCCATTTTGGTAACCTATATAAAACAAAGCAAATTTTCTCCAGTGCTACACTGAAGGCTTCATCCCTAGAAAAAGAAACCTGTTTGTAACTCTTCGGTGACATTTCTTTGTCTCTGAAGATAATTAAAACCAAGAATTTCGTTATTACCCTTAGTATGCAATCAAGAAAGATCCTGTGTGACCTCATGTAAGCCTGTCTCTCCATTTTAATCAGTTTTCACCTTTATATTTCCTCCACTAACTGTGAGCTTCTTGAGGTTGTGGTCTGTGATTTAGATATTGTTTAACCCTAACTGAATATGAGGATCACATCCAAATATTAACAACGATTCCTTATTTTCAGCAAATAGCCAGCATCCAAACTTCTGTGATTGTTTCATGTATTTTTTTTAGTTTATTTGTTTATATAGGATTCAAACGATGCCCATATATTGCAATTAGTTGGTGTGTCTCTTAAGGCTCTTTTCATCTGTAAGTACCTCTCCATTTCCTTTTCTTTAATCTTTGAATCTATCTGTTGAGGAGCTGAGCGTTTTTCTTTAAAGACTCCAACAGTCTGGATATTTGTGATTGTATCCCCGTTGTCTTAGTTGATCCAGGCTGCTACGACAGAACACCATTGACCAGGTGGCTTCAACAAGGAAATTTTATTTTATTTCTCACAGTTCTGGAGGCTGGGAAGTCCAAGACCAGGGTGCTAGCTGATTCTCTGTCTGTTGTCTCGTGGCTGAATAATGTTCCATTATATCATAAAGATATATATCACATCTTCTTTATCTATTCATCTGTAAACAGATATTTACATTGTTTCCATATCTTGGCTATTATGAATAATGCTGCAGTGAACATAGGGGTACAGATATCTCCTCGAGATCTTGATTTCATTTCCTTTGGTTGTATAGCTAGTAGTGGGATTACTGGATCATATGATAGTTCTATTTTTCATTTCTTGAGGAAATTCCGTACTGTTTTCCACAGTGGTTGCACCAATTTACACTCCCACCAACAGTGCACAGAGCTTCACTTTTTTCCTCATCCTCACCAACACTTGCTATTGCTTGTCTTTTTGATGATAGACATTCTAACAGGTGTGAGGTGATGTCACGTTGTGGTTTTGATTTGCGTTTCCCTGATGATTAGTGATGTTGAGCATCTTTTCATGTACCTGTTGGCCATCTGTATGCCTTGTTTGGAAAAATGTCCATTCAGGTCCTCTGCCCATTTTTTAATCAGCTTGGTTCTTTGATATTGAGTTGTATGAGTTTTTTATATATTTTGGATATTAACTTGTTATCAGATATATGATTTGCAAATATTTTCTCCCATTTTGTAGGTTGCCTTTTCATTTTGTTGATTGTTTATTTTGCTGTGCAGAAGCTGTTTAGTTTGATGTAGTCACACTTGTTGATTTTTGCTTGTGTTGTTTTACTTTCACAGCTTGTACTTTCAGTGTCGTATGCAAAAAGTCATTGCCAAGGCCAGTGTCAAGGATCTTTTTCTCTATGTTTTCTTCCAGGAGTTTTATGGTTTCAGGTCTTACATTTAAGTCTTTAATCCATTACAAGTCATTTTTTGTGAATGGTATAAGATAGGGATCCAATTTCAATTTTTTGCATGCAAATATCCAGTTTTCTCAGTGTCATTTATTGAAGAGACTGTCCTTTCCCATTGAGTATTCTTGGCTTCCTTGTCAAATATTAGTTGACCATACGTGTGTGGATTTATTTCTGGGCTCTCAATTCTGTTCCATTGGTCTATGTTTTTATGCCAGTACCATCTGTTTTGATTACTATAGCTTTGTAATATAGTTTGAAATCAGGAAGTGTAATACTTTCAGCTTTGTTCTTTTTTCTCAAGGTTGTTTTGGCTATTCACTGTCTTTTGTGATTCCACACAAAGTTTAGGATTGTTTTGCTATTTCTTTGAGAAATACCATTGGAATTTTGATAGGGATTACATTGAATCTGTAGATTGCTTTGGGTAGGATGGACATTTTAACAATATTAATTCTTCCAGTCCATGAACATGGAATACTTCTCCATTTATTTGTGCCTTCTTCAGTTTCTTTCACCAGTTTCTTACAGTTTTCCACTCATAGATTTTTCACCTACTTGGTTAAGTTTTTCCTAGGTATTTTATTGTTCTTGATGCAATTGAAAATGGTATTGTTTTCTTTATTTCTTTTTCAGATAGTTTGTTGCTAGTGTATAGAAACACAACTGATTTTTGTATGTTGGTCTTGTATCCTCCAAATTTATTCAATTTGTTGATTAGTTCTAACAGTTTTTTAGTGGAGTCTTTAGGGTTAGACTGGTCTTTACAAGATGAGTTGGGTAGTTTCTTTCAGGGCTCGATCAAAGTTATTAATTGGGGTTGGTAGTTAACCTGCCCTATTTTCCTAGTTTTGAAATAGTTTGTAAAAGATGAAAAATTTCATTCCTCTACTCCTGGTGTTTTAGTTGGTAATCTCTACCAAAGGGTTTGGGCTCCTGCCTTTACGGCGTCAGTGCGGAAGGAGGGAGTGTAGCTAATGAGTCTAGCTAGAAATTCTTTCATAATTACTGGTTTATTTTAACTAATTTTAACATTTATAATTTCTAATACCCAAAACTATGCTGTCACTGATATTTTCACATTCAGTGGTATAAAATTCTGTATAGTATTATCTTCGTAATTTTCAAACTCTTGTGTATCTATAACTCTTTTCCTGTCAATATCAAGTTTTACCTTCTGTCTCCTTTTTCTTAATTATAGATTTCCAAAGTTTTATCTTTTTAAAAATTGTTTCTTTTGAAGAACTACGGTTATGTTATTGATCAAGCCTGTTATTTTGTGTTTGTTCTTATAGTCTTTGTTTTTATTAATATCTGGCTTTATCTTAATTCCTTTATTCTGCTTTCACTGGACTTATTTTATTGTTTTTTTCAGTGTCTTTTGGTGAAATATTATTCATTAAATTTCAACCCTTTTTATTCGGGGACAAATTCATTTATGGCTGGAAATTTCTTCCTGAGTGCTACTCTGGCTCCATACTCAGGTTTTGATTTACAGGCCTTACATGTTGTGCAGAAACAGGTTCACACAGCAGGCCTAAGACCATTATCCCTGAAAAGACCAGCCTGCAAGCTTGACTGTTGGCTGGTGTCTGGGAACTTGACTGGTAAACTCACTCCTTCACTGAAGCAAAACTTTCCCTATATAAGAAATGTAGCTCGCTGTGCCTGAACTGTGTGTACAAACCGGGTGCTTTATGCCAAACACCTGCTTTCCTTCTGGGAGTCTGGAATTTTGGAACCTACTAGGCAGCAGGTGCCTGTGTGACCAGTCCCCAGTAAAACCCTTGGGTGCTGAGTCTCTCCTGGGCTTCCCCTGGCAGAAACATCTCACACTTATTCTGCATTTTTGTTGCTGGGAGAAGAATATGCTCTGTGTGACTCCTCGTGGGAGAGAGAGGGCATAAGGAAGCCTGCACGTGGATTCTTCCAGACTCTGCCTGTGTCTTTTTCCCTTAAGACTTGCCCTGTACCCTTACTACATCGCTGTAATAAATCTTAGTCATGGGTACAACTATATGCTCAGTCCCATAAGTCCTTCTAGCAAATCTCCAAATGTGGGGATAGTCTCAGGGACCCCTGACCCACATGGCTATTCAGTTCAAGGTATTTTGTAACTGTTTCCTTATTTTTCTCTTTATCTCAAGAATTATTTGGGAGTCTGTCCCAAACTTTTCTGACATACGAATTTTCTGGCAACATGTTGATTTTTTGATTCTTTTGCAATCTTACACGATTATGACTTATATGGGATAAATATTTTGAAGTTTTTTGAGTTCAGTGATGTCTATTGCTCAATTCTCTGAACATTCCACATATATTTTTAAAAGTATGTCTGTTTGATGAAGTCTTAATTATGTATATTTATCTTAATTTTGATGAAGATTCTTAATTACGTATGTCAATTTGTCTTAATTCTCCGTGTCTGTTTGTTGAAGATTTTTAGTTATGTTATTCAGCTCCTCTTACACTTGCTTATTTTTTGACTAATCTGTTGTTTATTGAAAAAGTGTGATATTTCTCACAATTATTATAGGTATGTTCATTTTTAATACTTTTTAATATTTCTATTAGATTCCACTTGATATATTTTGAACCTACCTATATTCATAAATGTTCACTAGTGTTATATCTTCTTAGTGGATTACTCCTTTTATCAATATGAATATCCTTTTGATCCCCTGAAAGGTTTTATCTTGAATTCTATTATGTCTGATAGTAATATTGCTGTAGAATCATTGTGTTAACATGTGACAGGTATATTTTTAATATGCCTTTATTTTCAACAATACTGTATTACATTTTTTCAGATTTGTCTCTGGTAAATAACAATGGCTAGATTTTTTTTTTTTAACCAACCTAAAAGTCTCTGTGTTTTAATAGGTCTGATTAAAAGTCTCTGTCTTTTAACGGGTCTCACATTTATTGTAAATATGGATAAGTTTTGTTTTATTCCTACCTTGGTTTTTTGTTTTTTATTTGCCAAAAAATTGTTTTAAGGCTTTCTTACCTTCTGTTGGTTGGTTGTGTTTTGCAACATTGTCGTCCTTCTGCTCTGATAGTTGCATAACTGTTCATCTGTTCTTTTTGTGTTCAAGTTGTGCACATTTTTAGCTCACAAACAGAAACTCAAATTTTCTTTAAAAAACAGTCTAGAGGGGCCGGCCCTGTGGCTGAGTGGTTAAGTTCACATGCTCCACTTCGGTGGCCTGTGGTTTGCTGGTTCAGATCCTGAGTGCGGACCGGTTCACTGCCATGCCGTGGCAGCATCCCACATAGAAGAACTAGAATGACTCACAACTAGGATATACAACTATGCACTGGGGCTTTGGGGAGAAAAAAACAGAGGAAGATTGACAACAGATGTTAGCTCAGGGCCAATCTTCCTCATCAAAAAAAAACATACTTAAAAAAAAAATCTAGAGTCAAATGCGTCTACGTTCTACTCTTCCTCTCAACAAGACAAGAGATTCAGCTAGCATTTCTTTCCTTTTACACTCTCCTTCCTTCTTCCCCAACTAACTCTCATGTTGACTTCTTATGGAATTTTATTTCCAGATGGTTGGTTTAACACACACACAACTGATTTCAATTTAGCACTATTTTTTTAGATGATTACTTTGTTCACCATGTTTCTTGCTCGTAACTTCCTTCCAGAGTTATTTTTATTCTTGCTGAAATACATCCTCTAGTAATTCTTTCAAAGAATGTGGATGTTAAACTTTCTAAGGTCTCATATGTTAGAAAATGTCCTTAATTTGTGAAAGAAGCTGAATGGCTAAATTTATTCCACTGACTCTAGCAAGCTGTAGGCCCCACCTCTTCCTCCTCGCCACTCCTACCAAATCCACATTGACTATCTAACAGCTGCTAAAACCTTCACTCCAGTCTTGCAGTCCCCAAGTCCTGTCCCATGACTGGTACAGTCTAAGTTCCCCATACCTTCTGAGAACTGGAACAGTGAACAATTCTCAGAATATAGTGGAACTTTGACTGACCTTCAACAGTCTAACATGTAAATTCTTTAGGCTGTCTGCCCTCCGGCAGAACAGCCATCTTGAGCTGTTCTGTTGTGATGGTTTTAATGAAGCCTTAAGCTAACAGCTTTTAGTTAGTTTTTCTTCTTTCACAAATTCATCCTCGTTGTTAAGTGACAGTTTGGGTAAATTATTTCCCTTAAGAATTTTTAGATTTTGTTCCCTTCTCTCCTGGCACCAGTTGTTGCTGATGAGAAGTCTGTGTTCTGCAGCCATCGATTCCCTCTTCTGGGGTCGGCACTTTCTTTCACAGCCTTTGCAATTTCCTGCCAGGAATTTACCTGTGCCCTTTCTTTTTTAGGGATCCACATAATTTCTGGTCCATTAAAAGTCCTTACTCTGTTTTTCACAAATGCCAATGATTTATTTCTTTAGAAATATGCCTTTCAAAAAACCATGTATAATGATTTGGTGTTAAAAGGGGAGATTTCAGCATGTGCTCAAGTTGAAATAAGGTATTATTTTTGTTCATTTGTTTGTTTGGATGAGTCCATATGAAACTGTATCCCTGGGGAGTAGAAGTGAGTGTCTAGAGGAGGACTTTTATTTTTTACTCTTTGCATTTCTGTATTTGAAGTTCTGCTTATGAGTTTCTTTTTGATTCAAAATAATGGAGTACTTGATGCATGGGACATCTTCCTTTTCCACCTCCAAATGCGCCCACCGGGTTTCTCTGCCTGCTCCAGTGTACTGTCTGTGCTGCTTGCCAGTGTGGACAGCATCCAGGGCTCCGAGCCCTCTGTTTTCCAGCTGGGTTTGTCCAAGGCACAAATGGTAGATCAGAAAGCGGGAGGAGAGTGAGGTTGGGATATTTATTCACTGGCCTCCGTACGCTCTTCCCCTGCCACAAACCTGGTTAACCTGTGTTGGTTCCGTCCTCCTACTGAAGACAACAGCTGCCAGGCAGCCCTTTGCACATAGAGACCCTCACCTCCTTGTCTTGATCCTTCAAGCCTAGGGGTAGCAGTGGCTCCCAAGCCTGGAGAACCACCTTGCATTGCTGGCTTCTGTACATCCTGCCCACAACTTTGTAATTTGTCCCTTTGTTAGATTCTCCTCAAATTCCTCAGCTTGAGTGTCATTGATTTTTGCCCTGGATCTTGAGCAAAACAAAAAACCAAAGTGATAAAGTATTCAGGGAACTTAACTATATATATTGGTCTTTTTGCTCTTTCATAATAGAATAAAAATATTTAAGAAAAACGTAGGTGAAGAAAACTTATTGTAGTTAAAGCAACTGAGCCACAGAGAAGAAGTCCTAGTAAATATTTCATGAGTACAAACTTAAAGCTGGAGTTTCTCTCCCTTTCCCTGCTCACGCTGTTGCTGGGTTTCTGAGCCTGGAGGGAAAGCAGGCCTGAATGAGGTCTTTACGCAGCACTGTGGGATCATGCTGCAGAGATTTATATGATCTTAGAGAAGGACGGGGCCGTGGGGACCTTCTCATGCAGTGATGAACAGCGCAAAGCACTGTGCAATTTGTGAAACAGCCCTAGATTTAATTTGTGTGGCAACTATTTAAAAAGCACCCCATCCTGCTGATTCCTCAGTGTGCCTATATGAAAACATTGCAGTGATTATAATATAGTGCTAAGTTTCTCGCTGGAGAAATTCTGAAGAGTAGCTAATAATGGCAATAGGTAACATTCCCAGCATGCTTGCTGTGCACTGCAGAGCTGCTCAGAGCTTCACATGCATCATGTCCCACAGCCTCATCTAAGCCCCACGGTGGATATTCTCCACCTTGTATGATGGTAGTGGATGCCATCATTAGTCCCATTTTACTGATGAGGAAAATAGGCTGGAAAAAATGAAGGGACTCGCCCATCATCACGCAGCCATTAAGTGATGGAGCCAGGGTTCCAACCTGAGCAGTTTGACCCTGAATCCTACCCTCTTATCCACTACATTATTCCTGCTTGTTATAACATTTATGCAGAGATCTATGTGTATACATAATGCAGAACAACTGCTTTGTGCTTAACAACATACCACATATGTTGTTACAAGTCACTAAACACACCATAATGTCTTTTTAAGTGACAGCTTAATATTCAGTTGTATCAATATGCCAATTTGCTTAATCAATCTCATTGTTAAATATTAATTTGCTCTGCATTTCCTCCTAATAATTCCTTTCTAATCGTGACTCTTCTCGTATTATAATCTCTGACCTCAACATTTCCTTGAGCTTCATATGCTCATCGGTAAAATGATGATGATAATAATACTCTCACTGAGTGATTTAATATATATAGTGATAGCTATTATGATTATTATTATATATTACAGTTATTACTGTTGGGCAGTGGAGCTCTAGATGACTCGGATTTTCTCCATTTTGCTTATCATAATATAATTTGTAATGTTTAAATGTGTAATAAGAAAAATGAGTTTGTTGGAGTCTTTCTTAAACAAATTATTCATTTAAGGATATAAATGTTGAGATATGCTTTAGCTCTCCTGTCCCACAAATGGTTTTAAGATTGACCAACAACAGTCTCCAGTGCAGGCTAAACTCGTGAAGTTTTATTTCATCAAACAACGCTTATCCTGAGTTGCTTTTACCACTCCTCAATATTTCACACTCTCTACGCAATCAGAAAATGGCTGCGAGGACATTGGTCAATCCTTCCCCTTACATAAATCCACTAGAGTCTCCCTCTGATCGCTCTGTATTCACTCCTGACGCACATGCTTCTGCAGGAGAGTGAACAGGCGTCAGCGTTCACACACACACCGTAGAAATGCTGGAAAGGGCTCTTGTCTTTGTTAGGGGGGTGATGCCATATTATCAGCCCCCCACCTTTCTGTATCATCTCCTGATGACCTTTGTGAGAGTTTGGTTTGCTGTCTCAATTCTAGTGAGACTCACACACTGGTGCATTTATACCTGGGCTCCAAGCAGGGCCGAAATGGTCATGTTGCTGATGTTTTACCCAAAAAAGAAATAGCCAGTGAAATGCATCTTTAAAATAGATTATTATCCTATTTGTAAAAAGGAATCGTAGGCACATATTAACAGAAGTTAGCCTTTACTCTTCAGATTCCAAAACGTAATTTTTTTATCTATGAATGATCTCATGTCAAATAACTGAGCCAAAAAAAAAAAAGAAAGAAAAATGTGTGCATGTGTGAGAGAGAGACTAAGATTATATTTTAGTCACTTTCCTTAAGAAAGAGAAATTTAGTAGATTTATGTTTCATTATTTAGCAGCCAAAACAGCTTTTAATATATTTCATCTACTAAAAGAAAGGTTACTGATTTGACATAAATATTAGTGAAAGAATAAAACCCAATTCTCAAGACATTTTTTCTTTTATTTAAAATGTTAAATATCACAACACATTATACAATGAAATGAAGACCTTAGAATCACATTAAAACTTTTAAAACATCTCTATATAGTCACAAAACATGAAACATGCTTCGGGGATACAAATGCAGTTTGATACCAAATCTCAGCACATTTTTACCATGAAAACAAATGGAAAAGCACAAGCCTGTTTGTGAGTTTCTTTGCCTGTAGCAGTAGCTAACGTGGCCGCTTCCAAGAAACAAAAATGATTTCTTCCTTTGGAGACCGTAGCATTGACAGGTTTTACAATTTTATTGAACACTGTGCTTTGTTGAGAAATTATCACTGATGTCTACTTCTGAAGGACTCATCATATTAGAATTATAACACAGTTTTAGAACACACATTGGCACAATACGGAAAATAAACACTTTTTCAGTTATCAACTCAAAACAACAATTATTATTAAATAAATAATTATTCCTCATAGCGCTTGTCTCGCTTTACCTATCATGGGCCAGTGACACACACGAAGTTCAATAAATAATACATTAGGTAGTTCATTTACGTCTTCTTTCATAATTCTGCATTGCACTCCTTTCATAAGCCACTGAGAACAAAAAGAAGGTAAAGGGGTTTTTAAGAGGATTCACTGAGGGAGTTAAACAAATAAAGTTCAAGGCATACAGTAATTTATTTTAAACTCATAATGACTTTTTTCCCTCCATGGAAGTATTTCTAAGAGCTTTATTTGCACATCTTCCAATCTTGCTTCAGTTTTTATCCTTACTGGAAGTGATATAACCACAGAATTCTTGGTTATTTTGGTCATACATCAAACACTTGGTACCCCAAAGCATATTTCCATAATACATTCCAACGTTGATTCTCAACAGCTTTCTCAAGCAGTGGTAGACACCCATGGTGATTTTTAGAAAGGACAATGCCTAAAGTAACCAGGAATAGTGGTAGGATGAAACGTGGGACTTTTATTCTAGGACAAAGTCAAAAAACTACAGGCCATGAGCCAAATCCAGCCCACTATTTTTTCTTGTAAATAATGTTTTATTGGGACATGGCCACACACATTCATTTATGTATTATGTGTGGCTACATTAGCATTAAAATGGCAGATGTGAGTAGTTTTAACAGACACTGCAAGGCTCACAAAGTCTGAAATATTTACTGTCTGGCTCTTTACAAAAAAAGTTTGCTGATTCCTGTTATAGGGGTACCTATTGGTGTGAGGGTCTCTTCCTATCTTGTGGATACTTTCCAATGATGGGTTGTCCTTGAGACTAAAAATAACCTCACTGTCTGTAGGTAAGGCAATTGTGCTATCTAAATACAACACAGTTTGACTTACCTTCTAGCACCCTAATGGCCTGTGAAAGATTAATCAGTGCTTCCAAAGGTAGTTAACATATAGCAAGCAAGTAATTTAAGGACTTTTCCTATCTGGACAAAAAAAAGTCAAAATTATATTATATTATATTGTAGTGTAGTGTATTGTATTGTAAACAATTTCAAAGGGGTCTGTAACCACAAAAGGGTAAGGATCAGACTGTTGTGATCAAGATACTTAAGTATATTTTTCATCATTTTAGCTAATACTTCATACACTTAGATTTACGTTACAGTGAAACTACTCTGCTCTTTAAAATTCAGTATGCTCTGTATAAAATACTGCATTTAAATAGAAATAGTAGAAAGAACTGTGAAAGATAGGTAGGAATCATAGGTGCCACTGTAAACAATGTTCTCAGTGAGAGGACGTGTTGAGAGAGAAGGTAGGTAAAGGATTCAGTGTTACCACTTTCCCCTTTCACCACTGAGCAGATGATCTTTAGCATCCATACGCCCTTAAGTGAGGTTAACAATAAGCTGAACGTTTAATGTCAATCATGGATGCGCTTCTGGTGTGGAACAGTTGGAACTTCCAACTGGGCGGTCCTGAAGGAAGGCAACAGTCCGTTTCTCATCTTGGTATTTTTATATTAGGAGGAGGATGACTAGCACAAGTTCAGTTCCTGACAAGCTTTAGGTAATATGATTCTGTTCCTCAGAGAAGTGAGGTGAATGCTAATGTAACTAACCAAAGACAGATCAGTGATTTAGCTGGAGCACAATGTCCTCTTAACTGGAAGCAGAGTTTCTTATCTGGTCCTTGAACCCTCTGAAACTGTATGTGAATTTTTGTGTGTATGAGCTGATGACGGTTTCTCTGGGAAGAGGGTTTCTAGATTTCTCAGACTGTCAAAGGGGTCTGTGACTGTAAAAGGCAAGGATCAGAGGGCTGTAGAAGACTACGATAAACTTGCCTCAACTGACTATCGAAAAGATCTCTGATTGAGCATAGATTACATTTTCTGCCCATTTTTTTTCTTTTATATTTTCTTAACTAAAATGGAGAAGTAAAGATTTAGTCTCAAATTGATCCTGATTCTTTATAGTAATTTTATTTATTATCTATAATTATATTATTTCTTTAAGTATATTTAATAGCATATCTATATTATTTATAAAGTTAAGCCTGTTCTGAAACCTGTATCAATTCTGGAAATAGAAAGTTGATGACAAATATGATTATCAAGAAAACCACAGTTATATAGGGCTAATGGATACTTCTGACATAAGTAAAGCCAGCGTGGTTTAGATTTATATTCCATTTCCAAAAGTGGGAAGATGATACATAGTAATAAAACAATTTTAAGTTTTTCATTTAAAACTTCATTTAAGTTTTTCAACAACTCATTTCATTCATGGGTAACTTTAAAATTTAAACTTGAGCAGTCTCAAAATTACTGATGAAGAAATACATATATAGTGTATAAATATGGAAGGTACAGAACCAACATAAATACTAGGATAGATGTTTTTTGCATGACTTTTCCAGATAATTAAGCCAGCACATCCTAGTTATAGATTTTCTAGAAACGTAAAATACTCTAAATGGATGAGATAGCTACTGATTACTTTCTAAATAATCACATGATTAGTATTTTAATTCTATTTTCACTGAAGGTAAAATAAAGAGAATTTGAATAGCTTTTCCTTGAAATCTAAACTAAGCACTATAATGCCTAAACGTGCTTAGCAAAAAATCAGTCTCTATGAAAATGATACAGCGGTTATTTAACCTTGAAAATAGTGTGATGAATGAGTTAAGAAATAAGAGTTTTCAGATATATGTATGTGGCATTTACATAGAAGACAGAAACTAAAGGGAAGAAAGCTAACATGTAGCCTTTATATCAAGTGAAAGAGTCGTTCAGAATTAAAATGGGTTATGTGGAGAATTGTGGCATCCTTTCTCTCTAAGGGTTTTATGGCCAGAACTAATTATAACCCTCCAGGATGCTTTGATTGTGCTCCTTTTTCAAAGCATTGGAATGCACTATATTACTCTCATGCTTTCAAACATCCAACAGAATGTTTAGAGTTTGAGCTTCTATAACTTCATGAAAAGTACATGATTTGGAGAAATGGATTTGGGTTTTTTTGTTTATGTACATATTTTTGTGTTGGAAGACTGCCAGATGTAAGGTCTTGTAAGACTTTCAAATTACCTTGGTAACAAGTTAAAATTTGATCTTATTTCCCATATAGCCTCCTCCCCTTAGTTCAGTTCATTTAACATGTGGCTTATTTAGCAGATTTAAGGGAAAAAATATTAGACTAGCCCGAAGATTCAGCTCAGGTAATGATTAAATGGGGCAGACACTGGTAAGGCTGGTGGTTTGAGAAAGACAGATTGATATTGTGGTTACATTAGCTTAATCAACTGTAAATCCATTCTTGGATTTATTTATTGCAATTAGATTTTTTTCACCATAAATACTCATTTTAAATTTATCATTCCTTTTTAATACTTTGAAAACTATGCCTTAGAAAGAAAATAATACAAGTAGATTTAAGATACTGTCTATTTTCAGTCATTATTTTATACATACCAGAATTTAAAGCTCTTTTGCCCATTAGTCCAACAAAGGAATCTGTTTTATGCCCTGGAAAAATACATTTAGGGGTATTTTAATATGTATATCTTGAGGAAATAAACTGTTATAACTAGTACCAAAAAAAAGCAAGCTTCCGAATATATTCCCATTTAATAAATATATATCTACTTCAAGTTTTGCTGAGCCTGAAGAAATGCAGATTCCTAAAAAGTCTTATAATTAACACGGAAACAATACAATGAAAGCACTTCCTCAATTCTATATCTAGATATTAGCAAGTACCTTTATTCATATTATATTTTATCTGTTTATAAAGTTTTATATATTGTTGCTATTGAAGCTACCTTTGACTTTTAGGGAGTCAGTGTCGCATTTGTGTGACAGAGAAATATCCAAGCTTATTTCCTCATGTTACTAAGTATGTTGTATTTCTCAGGAACTCAACCTTAGTTAAGTCAGATTCCTATACCTGATAATTAGAGACTTCTAAAAGGTCATTATTTCTATTTTATTGGATTTAAAAAAAATACTCCTTTTGGAAAAGTGTGTTAGTTTTGACATTAATAGAATGCATTTATTTTTATTGCATAGAATTTTCTGCACAGAATTCCCTTATAAGTCAAATCTGTTGAAACTAAGTATAAATGACATTTATTTTCAAAGATGAAGCCTTTGGCAAGGTTATTACTTTAACTGTATTGGGAGAATGTCTCTTGGTTTACACTGTTATTAGTTGAAAATAAGGCTGCCATCTTAATGCGGCATACTCTGCCACCCAGTGAACCAAAATCCAAATCAGAGTAAGTAAGTGGACAGTATAATTAAGATGGACCCCAGGGACTTCCTGTCAACTCTGGTTCCATTAACTGGGATCTAACGACCATCAAGTGCCACAATTCTGCCATCTTCACTGCCCTAAGAAATGTTTCACTGTGTTTTGATAGATTGAGGTTTCCCATTCAATTATAGAATCAAAAAACTACATTTCTATCTATATTTACCTTTAATAAAGATTCTCTATTCAAACATTTGCTCAAGCCTCTTAATTGGCTGCTGGATTACCCTAATAAGTGCTGTCATTGCAAGATCCATCATACTAAAATGACTTAGAAGATACCTGTAAATGCCTTTTTGTTTTTGTTTTGCAGTGGAAGTAGTGGTGGAGGGGGTGGGGAGAGAAATGTGTGGTGGATTTCTACCTCTAGAACTGAAATTCTTCTCTAAAACTAACAATTTATAGGAGCTAAAGGATTTCTTTCTTTTTTTAGCAGCTTAAAACAGCAACAAATACTTAATATCTCACAGTTTCTGTGTGTCAGGAATTTCGCAACAGTTTAGCTGGGAGTTAAAGGATTTTTAACATCACGTATTCTTTTCATAAGTATGCCACGTCTCAACGACAGAGCTTTAAACGATCGCGATCTGGATGTAATAGGAGCCTCCTTCATTCTTATATTGTCTTAACTAAAAATATGAGGTCCTAAGTTATAATAGAAAATAAGATCAGATATTATATAACGTGGGATTCAATCTAATTTACATTTGCATTTGATAAATGTCAAAATAATTTTGAACTTACTTTTATGAGAGATCTGGCCATGTCCTGGAAGAAAGAAAGATAAAATGAGCAAAGAATAAATTTGTTTTAAAGAAATTACAGTATATCTTTAAAAGAGAACTATAAAATAAATTGATTTTTAAAATACGTGATAGTCCCATTCATGTACTATCCCGAGGAATACAGCAGAGCCACAAATGCTAACCAAATTATTAATAATATAAACAAAATATTTTAACAAACAAAAGGAATACTTTTGAAGTGCTTTCTATGGGTCACAGATTCAAATGCAGGCCCAGGAGACTGCTCCTGAGGGCTGTGAAGTACTGTTGGGCCACACCACCTCTCTGTTTTCTTACAAGAAACACATCTTCAAGGAGGGCCACCCATTTGATGCTCGGGAGAGAGACAGATGCAAATCTGTCTCTTTATTAAACAAGCATTATCAAGAATCCATATTTCAGCCCATAAAAGACTTTCTTCACTTTCCTACAATGTGCATTCACAATAGTAAAATAAAGATTCATAGAAATGTTTACCATAAAGAGCCTTTAACAGGGCCACTTGTTTTTCAATTGAGGAATCTGACAAGAGACGAATTGACATTAACTATTTACACGTTCCACTGATGGTGTGATAAATTCAAGGTAACGAGTATTTCTGCCACGACACCGGGCAGCTAAGTCTGTTCTAACCCCAGCGGTCTATAATTAGCTTCCGCATGCACTTCGACCATTCCCAGAACCACCCTCTGGAGGCCCCGTGCTTTCTCCTCCTCCGTTAGTTTGGATCTTTAGTCAAGGGAGCATTTAGCTAAGGTCGGTTCCTGTTCTTGGTGGTTTGGGTCTCTAACACTGTGCAGTACGTGAAACGGCTCTCTCCCTCCCTCCGCGGACATGTGCGTGTGTTAGTGAGCTGCGGCCCAGAGTCGCGCCCGGGGAATAACACCCATTTTAGGGGTGGAAATCTCTACTCAGAGGGCAAGAGAGACTGGGTGCTCTGAGAACGAGCGAGCAGACAGGCCAGGGTGCCCGGAGACACACAGAGAGGGATAGCTGCCCATCTCACCAGCATCCCGTTTGCCCATTAATCCGAAGAACTGCTGAGGCTTGGGTCTCCGGGCGATTCTCTGCAGAAGATGCTCAAAGGGCTCGGGCAGCTCCTCCTGGAGGACAGACGTACGGACAAATCGGCTTGTAGGCAACCAGTGCGAGGTTCCCAGAACCCAGAGTCATTCCGATGGTGCGCTCCAACCCTAGGCGAACCTCGGCTGCAGGCAGTGAGGCCCCCGGGCCAGGGCCGGGAAGCTGGCTCCTCAGGGAGGCAAGAGGAGGCCAGGCTTTCCCACGGCGAGACTGAGTAGGGTCCAGGCCGGCGCGCTCCCTTTCTCCACCCCTCCTAGCGCCAACTCCTGTCCAGCTCCGCCGCCTCCCTCAAGCCCTGCCCTTGCGAGTCAGCAGGAGGAGCAGCGCCTCAGAGCCCTGCGCGCTTTCCACTCTTTCCTCCCAGCGAGGAGACCCTCTGCCATGAAGCTACCTGACTTTGTCTTGACTCTGGCTCTGGCTTTGGAAACGCCTCACTGCCCTAAATGCACACAGGTGTGTGTCGGGTGGAGATGAGTGACAACGCTTTAAAGCGACCTGCACGGGGCGACTTTTACTGTTCCCGCTAGGCGCGCTCCCTTGCACCAATAGCCTGTGAGCCATGTAAAGGTCAGGTCCGTACAATGTGGAAGCGGGAAGTTACTTCCCGCCCACCTAAGCCCCTCTAAGCCTCTAGCAGCTCATCCCTTGCCCCGACTGCTGCCTGCGTCCAGCGCGCCCGCCTCTGCCCCTGCCCAGCGTTTCCAATCGCCGGCTCCTTGCAGCTGGACTGGAGTTCCCGAAATCCCGTTACCCGGGGACGAAACCTTGTGAGGTTTCCAGCCTTATGAGAATCCCGGGCTCGTCAGGGAGTGCATCATTCCTCCAGGGAGTTCCCGAGACCCGACGGTGCAGCCCTCGGGAGGAAACTTGGATAGTGGGCACAAAATCTCGCGCGGAACCCAGCGGATGGCATTCCTTTACACGCCGGCCTCACTCCCCCGCGCGCCTCCACCGCCTCTGGTCGCGGTCGCGGTGCCCTCCAGGCTAACTAGGAGCTATCGCGGGGGGAAAGCGACAGCTCCTGAGCCCAGGAAGAAGGGAGCGGGCCGTCAGGGGCCCGGGTCTCACCTTGATCTGGTCGCTGTCGGACCAGTCGGACCAATAATTCAGATCATCGTTGGCTCCGATTTCTTCTGCCAACAGTTGAGTAGAGACGAGAAAAATGACTGCCAAGGCCACGAGGATTTTCATGTTGGATTTCTGGGAAGAGTAGGGAGAACAGCCGGAGGAGAGAAAAATATATATATTAGGGGTGGCTATCCAAGAATTGAGGGAGCAGAATTTTCAGTCCCACAAAAGAACTCAGGGTCCCCTGAACCAAGATAAAAAGCCTGAGGGCTGAAGTCCTGCCTGTGCCCCTTAGGAAAGAGAATCATGCCCCAAAGCTTCTCAAATCCCCTTCTCCTTGCATCCCAACTCCCCCAGCTCCCAACCCACCGATCCACACCTTTAAACCAGGAGCCTCTGCAGGTAGAAGACAAAGAGGGACACTGGCATTTGTGATACCCGTCTCCCCGCTGTCCCCCCACTGTCTCTCGCCCGAGCGGTTCATCCAACGCCGCCAGCAGCCACCTGGGAGCGATGCGCGGCGCGGAAAGCCCACCTGGCCCGGCGTAGGCACTCACTGCGGCGGACAGGCCCGCGGGGTTCCTCCGGCCGGTCTGAGCGCACGCGGGGCGCTCCGCACTCTTGGTCGCCGCTGCGGTGGAGCGGAGGTCGCAGCGCGCTCTTTTGCCTGCACAGCTCCGCTCGGTATTTATCCGAAGCTCCACGAGCCTCGAAACCCACGTGACACGCTCCCCACGCGACTTTCTGCTCAATATTTAATTAGCCGCCTCCTTTCGCTTGCGTCTGATTGAGAGTTTCCGAGACGGTAACCCGTCGGTGCCCACAACATCTGGACCCAATTGGCTTCGAAATGACGCAAATTTAGGAAATTCAAGATCTCGCCATCCAATCCCGAGCGGCCAGTCTTCTTCCGTCTGCAGATCTGACGCCCCCTCCCCTCTCCTTCTTCCGAAGGGGTTCCATGACACCTGAGATTACTCATCAAAATGGAGCGAAGTGACTCATTCCTCGGACTTCGGCAACTTTTCTGCCCCTTGAGACGTCAGGATAAGTTGCACTTTTAAGGATGGCCAAATAACTTCAGGTATTAAGATACTGTCGTCGGAAATCACGCTAAGAAAGGAGTACTTCAAGTGGGGAGGCAGGCATGTTTTTCCTTCTATTTCCATTTGCAGAGTGTCTTAAGTGTTTCTGAGATATGGCGTCTTTCAATGAGCAGAACATCCTTCTCCCAAATCAGCTAGAATGCTGGCGTTTCTTCAGCTTTACGAAAGGATTTTCAGTCCCATAGTATTTCAGACGATGGCAGCAGATTTATTGTACGTTTTGGAGAAAAGAGAATTTAAACGTGACATTGCACGTAGAACTTTTATATCAGTGTCTTTCTAGGATATCTTCTGTTCCAAGCTTGCTAAGCCCTCTTCTTTACCACATCCGGGAGCAGGGCTTGGCGGAGGACGTTTTCGCTTCTCTCCTACCCTTTCTCGCTGCAGATTGAGAAAGCGGCTAGGGGGTGTACAGGATCCTTACCGGGTGTCGTTAAAGGACTGTACAGATCATTCATAGATTTCTCCTGTGAATGAAAATAAGTGTAGTGAAGATGCTAATTGGGTGGTCAGTAACAATGCGAAACTATTAGACAACCGCTGTATAGAAATCACAGATTTCCATGAGCCCGTGTTTGTCTTGCAGATACATTTCTTTCATCTCTAAGTGAATCAAATGACGTTGTATCTCGGGTGGAGTTTTCCTCTCTTTACTTTAGTAAGTATTATATTTTTCAATTAATTCTGATGTTTTTAGCATAGTGCATAAAAGAAATAATTTTTTGCAATTCATTTAAACTAGTAATTTTTTCCTCTAGTATTTGTCGTTCTTTCTTAAATAACCCTGAATTTTGAAGTGACCATGTATCTATCTCATTTCTTGAGGCCTAGCCTCCCAACGTGAGGCATTCTATTCTGTTTTTATAACTTTTTATATGAAAAATTATAAATATGTACAAAAGCGGAAAATCATCCCTTGAAAAAATTTGCAAGTTTCACCTACAAACCCTTATTTCCCCTCCACTCAGATTACTTCAAAGCAAATCCCAGACATCGTTTCAACTGTAAATATTTCATTATGTCTCTATAAATGGTAAGGATTATTTAAAGTAAAAACAAAACTACATCATTATTCCACCTAAAAGCAACATAAGGTAATTTTTTACCACATTAAATATCCAGTCAATATTCAAATATTCCTCATTGTTTCAGAAACCCCTCCCTCATACAGTTTGCTAGTTGGAATCAGAATTGTAATGAAGTCTATGCAATGCAAAAAGTTTCGTCCATCTCTTAAATCTCCCCTAATCTAGTTTTTTCTCGATTTCGCTTGCAGTTTGTGAATAAAACTGGTCAGTAAAGTGTACTAGATTCCAATCATTTCCTAAGGGTTTCTTTTAACATGTTCCTCTGTCCTGCCCGTTTTCTGTTAATTGGTAGTTGTATGGGGAAGCTTAATCCAGAGTGAGTTTGGTTTTCCTGACAAGGATACTTTACCTGTGTTGTTAGGAAGCACATGATATCTGTTTGTTTCTCTTATTGAGATGTTGGCAGCCACTGATGATCATTTTCTAGATCCATTAACTCGTTAGTACTTTCAAAATAGTGTCATGCTGATTTTATCATTCATTCTTTGTTTATAATCTGGACTATTTCTTCCATATAAAGAGAAACCTTTTCGTCAACAGCTGTTTAGTTCCTCCAAGACATAGTTAACAGGAAAGATGGGATAAGTGCTTGATTACATTGCTTTACTAATTTTAAAAATAACGAGCTGGTGTATGGCCTTTACTCCCATATTTAGGATTATTATGGCTTCATGGATTTAAACACATTTGACGTATTTTAACCCTTCAAAGAAGGATAGAAGCAGGCCTTCTTCAAATTGGTGCTCAAATTTTCTCATTTCTTGGCCAGCAGGTGACTTTTCCAATTGGCTCCTGAGACATTTGATACCCCTTAAATAGGCTTTAATGGCGTTCTTGGTTTTTGGTATGACAAGATATTCCAGGTTTAAGTTGCGTATTTCCTGCCCCAGACCTGCAAACTGCATTTAGGGAGCTCTTGTTTCCTTTGAATTAGAAATGATAATTAGAGATCATAATCTGGGCATTATGGGTGCACATTGCTACTGAGGTCTTCATTGTTTCAAGACCCTTTCAATGAATAGAGCTGAAAATGTGTGTGTGTGTGTGTGTGCTTGTAAAATTGTGAATGTGTACTGACACTTTTTATTCAAACCAGCATACTATAGGAACTTTCCTTGACCTCTTCTGTCTTCCATCCTTGATGTCTTGCATCTTTTCTTCCTTAACAAAAAATCCCAGTTCTCAGTGACATCAACATGATGACTCATTTGCTTTATCCCAGTAATGCCAACACAACATCAACAATATGATTATTGGAAACAGTTTAACAGTTTTTATTTGCAATCTTTAGGATATATCACACTAGGTATGTTCAGTCAACTTACTGTGTTTTAAAGTTGCTTTAAAAGTTCTTCTCTGTGTGGTTATGCTACCAACTTTTATACACATGGGTTCGTTTGCTCATTTTCCTCTTGAGTTTTAGGAATTGCTTTTTAAATTTAATTTAACTTTAGAATTATGTAAAATACATAGTTTCAAACTCAAATATTCAAAACATAATGCATTCGAAGAAGTGTAGTTTCAGTCGCTGTCTCTTACCCTCTTCCCTCTAGTAACCATTTCTTTTTAGGTTTCTAGTTTATCCTTCTATTGTTATTGTTGTTATTTTAATATAAGCATATTCATATCCTTCTCTGCTTTATAAAATTTTGTACTTAAATGGAGCATTTTAGATTTTTTTTTCGGTCTTTCAGTTGCTGATGTGGTTTATGAGGTAACAATGCAGACAGTTATTTCACAGTTTCTTCCTTTAGCCCAATGGAACCAGTGTATATAACTCTGCTCAGATACCATTTGTTGTAAATGTGCCATGGTACATAAAATAAAGGCTGTTTCATAGAATTTCAGTAATGAGATAAAGAAACTGATCAAAAAATACCTCTCTTACTTTTTCCAGTCATTCTTTAATTGCTAACAGTGCTCCTAGTAAGATCACGCACTTCCTGACACACTTTCTCCTTGAACATTGCAGGCTTTGGGATGTTTATATAGTTTGTTTTATTTGGGATATTTATACTCACTTGTTTCATTTCCTAGAACATCAAATTTGTTAAAATATACATATTAATAAAATACATATACATGAAAGTAGAATGGTGAAAAAGTAAGTAATTAATAAATCAGCTTTGTTTGTAAATTAAAAACCTGAAGAAAACTACGAAGACAAAATTGCTATCTTCATTTTCTCATAACCCGGAATGAACCAATGTTAACATCTTGATAGACTGCTTACAATTTTTAAAGGGAAAAATGTCATTGTTTTTGTAAAATAAGACATACTTATAAAAAATAAAGCAATGAAGAAAAGTACAGTTATGTGTTGTTTAAAAGATTACTCCAAACTCAGAAATTGCCTCCCTTAACTTTAAGAGAACATCATTGTGAATATCTTTCTATGCATATTATTCAGTTAGAAGAATAGAGCAATAGACAAATAAAAGTTATAAAAATAGGATGAGACCCTTGGAAGTATTTTTAAGGAAAGATAGTTATTTATATTTTATTTGACTTTAGTAGAAGAAAAACAAAAGCGAAAAATGTTTCTTCACCACAAGATATTTTTTCCATAAAAGAGCCCATTAATGCATTCCTAAAACAAGATTTAGGAATAAACATTAAGAGGCTAGCATGTAACATATAAAAAAAATAGATATTTAGACAATATCTATTTATTCCCTGTTTCGAAAGATGAGAACTTTTAAACTTCCTCCCATCTCCCCTTCCCCCCTCCCAATTTTTGCAGTTATATGATTATTTTAACGTTATGCAGGTTTATAAATTCACATTGAATTTTGCTACCATACTTTCAATAGTTGTCTACTATTCATTCTATGTTTAAACAGATTCATTGTTCACCACTAGTCCTTTTAATCTAGCTTTGCCATTCTCGAGTTTTTTTAATCATCTCTTATTTGGCTGGATGTCATTGTCAAGCAAATTTTTCTTCCTCCCGAAGAAATCATACATATTTCATTCCCTGAGTTCTTTCATGCTAGCAAATGTCTCTCAGTGGCTTCTATGCTCAAATGACATCTTGATCAGTTACAATATTTTAAAATTAAATTTCATTTTTCTCAGTGCTTTATGGACATTGCTCCTTTGGTGGAATTGAGTGCTGTGGAGAATTCTGAGGTGGGATTGTTTTTCCCCCTGCTTGAATGAGATTTGCTGTTTTGCTCCAATATCTGAGGAATTCTTTGTTTATCCTTGATATTCAGTAGTTCCATCAGGATGTGTCTTGTTATTGATCATCCTACATCTAATTATCTTGAAGCGTCATGCAGTGTTTTTGCTTTGGAAATTATTCTCTTTCTTCATTTTAGGGAAATTCTATTGTTTTTGTCTTTGAATGTATCTTTGAAATGGAAATTCCACTTTGAGAATATTATGGTCTTTTTCTCTGGATCATAACATATTTTAATATATATAAAATATTGTAGGGGCTGGCCCAGTGGTGCAGCGGTTAAGTGCACACGTTCCACTTTGGCAGCCCGGGGTTGGCCGGTTCAGATCCTGGGTGCTGACATGGCACCACTTGGCAAGCCATGCTGTGGTAGGCGTCCCACACATAAAGTAGAGGAAGATGGGCATGGATGTTCACTCAGGGCCAGTCTTCCTCAGCAAAAAGAGGATGATTGGCAGCAGATGTTAGCTCAGGGCTAATCTTCCTCAAAAAAAAAAATTGTAATATATATGGTGTCATTCTATAATACTTTTCCAGCTTTCTTTAATTCTTTGCCCTTTTCATCTCCATTCACTTAGATTATTTTAACTCCTTCCTTCCCTTCTTTGTGTCAGTATTTCACTTTTGTGTCAGTAATTCATCTTGCTGTTTCTAATTTACTTATTTCCATAATCATGTTGCAGAGTCCCCAATTTGTTCTCATATACAAGTCATTTCCTTTTTCATCTCATTTAATTGCTTTATTGATATGCGCTTATTTTATTGAATTCATGTTCTTATTAAGATGTTCTTAGTATGAAGTAATTAAGGGAATTTCCTTCTGTTTCCTGAGTTATGTTTTATTTTAGTTCAGTGGTAAAATGCATGAGTTTTGAGCAAGTGCTACCAATTTTAATACTGGCTTAGCCACTTGCTAGCCGTGTGGCCTTGAACAAATTACTTAAGCACCGTCTGCCTCCATTTTCTAATCTGTCAAATAATAACTGTTACTTACCTCATAAGGTTGCTGTGGGGATTAAATGAGCAAACGCATGTGAAGTGTAAAGAACAGTGCCTAGCATATGCAGTGAACGTCAACTGTTCTGCTTCTAGGTGGCTCCCTTTGTGTATATGTATCTGTGTGTGTTAATGGTTAATTTTGTGTGTCAACCTGGGGCCAGGCTATGTTGCCTAGTTGATGGGTCAAACACCAGTCTGGAAGTTGCCGTGAAGATTTTTTTTTTGGATGTGATTCATATTTGAATCAGTAGACTTAGAGTAAAGCCATTACTCTCTGTTATATAAGTGGGCTTCATCCAATCAGTTAAAGGTTTTAAGGAAGAAAGACTGCGGAATTCTGCTTCTAGCCTGCCTTTGGACTCAAGACATCAATTTTTTCCAAATTTCTAGACTTCCAGGCTACCCTATCGATTTCGTATTTGCCAGTCCCCACAATCATGTGAGCTAATTCTTTAAAACCCTTAATTAATTCCTTAAAATCAATCTCTCTTCTCTCCTTCTTCACACACGTGCGCATACAACACACATCTTATTGGTTCTGTTTCCCTGGAGAATCCTAACACAGTGTATAATATGTTTGCATAGTTTCCAGGGCAGTCTCTCCATCTTGATGTTGCTTGGGTGACTCTGGGCAGAGAGAGTGAGAATGACTCCTTGACTGTTCCTATAATATTAGAAGTTTTTTTCCCCTCTGAGGGCTGGAATTTTGTGTTCTGTTTGCGTTTCTTAGCCCGAAGGAATGACAGAGGGAGAAGGCACTTGGATGAGGTCTGATGCAGTCTGAATACCCAGACTCTGCTCTTTCCCTTGAGATTTTGTGCAAGGTCTTGTTCCATGTCAACTCCATGTCAGTTCCCTCGTTGGAGGGTCTGTTCCTTTCTTGCAAGGGAACCCCTTGGTCTTTGATCTCTGTGTGGCCTGGAGCCTCCCTCCTCTGCTCTTAAAGAGTCATCTCTGTTCTTCTCTTCCCTGGTGTCACCAGTTTCTCTCAGCCACCTTTATCCCTTGCGTTTTGGAAGAAAATAATGATCTGCCCACTCAGTTTTCTCTCTCCATGTGTAGCATCATTGAGAATGCTCAGAATTTTGTGAATTTACAGATAAAACTTTGGAAGGTGATGGTACGATTAGGAGGACATGGGCTCTGTGGAGCTGGGCTGTGATGGGCCTCTCTGCTTTGCTCCAGAATTTTCTGTTTCTTCCATTGGCTACAGTTCTTGAAGTTTATTGCATTAACTAGATTGTGACTTTGAATTTGTGTGGTTTCTGATTGTGGATTTCAATTTTTTCCCGGAATTAACAATTTTTACTTTATTTTGTAGGTCTTGGAAAATGCCTAGAATAGTATCATGTTCACATTACCTGACTAGTAAATGTGGCATTGTTGGCTATCATCTATATCAAGTGGATGCATCAATTCTTCACTGTTTTGTTGCTCCAGATTCCAGAACTTTAGAAAATGCTCTGGAACATAGCTGCTGCTGCAAATATTATATTGGTAGAACATGTCTGTAAGGCGAAGTCCCTTCCTTCTCTCCTCTCTGACACATGGCTTACCTTTTACATGGGAAACCTTGCTGCTATGATCACTTCTTTTTATTTGTTGCCTTATGGGAATTCTAACTTGCTCTATGAATTTTTTAGTTGAGTACCCTCATGTCAATCACTCTTAAAATCCTTCTAGTCTACACTATGTTACCCGTGTCCGGTATTTTAACATGCAGCCGTTTGATTCCACAACTCATTTGCAGTAAGACAATTTTGCTGTGAAAGATAAAATAACTGGTTGACAGTTTGGGTTTCATGATGGTTTCATTTAGTTACAAGTGGTTTTCATAATGACACATGAAAAATGAATAACAAAATTAAAAAGACAACAATGAAAAATGAAAATACAAATTATTTAAATACAAATATTTGAATATTTAAATGTGTGTAGATTCATGGCATTACTGTGCAAAGAACTGATTTGATTTTGTGGATTGTTACCTAAGCACTTTGTCTTCAAAGTCTTTTGTCCATAGTATTGTACGTTTTTTTTTGCTTGTTAATTTTTCTCCACTTTCTGCCGTGCACTTTTTTCTTCTAAAATTTCTTTCTTCATTAAGAGAGGTATCAGTTTCATCCAAATATTAGGATGCATATTTGTAACCAAATGAAACCAGATGAACAGAATGAAAACCATTCGTAACCACATGAAACCATAATGAATGAAACCCCAAACTGCCGACCAGTTATATTATCTTTTACGGTAAAATTGCCCCTACAGCCAATTAGTTGTGTGGTGAAACTGCTTGTGACAAAGATTCTTACAGCGAAAATACCTAGAGCTATTTTTACCAGGTCCTGAGTTATTAAGCATCTGCCGCTGTATGGGAAGAGACACCACGACAGAGGCAAAGGCAGAGTTACAAGCTTCTGCGCCGTCTGAGGTAGGCTAGAGGGGATGTTAAGCGGTTATACTCAAAACCAGGTAATATATGGTTGCTTCATGGAATTTGAATCCCCTGCATCTGAATCTAATTACTGCCTTCTATGTTTCATGATGCTGCCTCTTCAGGAGTTTAGTCTCGTGTTGCCATCCCTTTGTCCAGAAAGCCACTTCTTATGGGAAACTCATTTTAGTTCCTTGTATGGTGAAGTCAGAAGTGGGCACACTACTGGAAAAAGGGCACAATATTCCAACCCTCCAACCTTCTGCACATACCATAGGAAAATTAATTCAATAAACATTTATTTAATGTTTGCTATTTGCCAAGCAAATACAGTGCTGGGAATACAGAGATGGGATGGGTCAGTTTTTGCCCCAGCAGTACTCAAGAAAGTCAGGGAGGCAGGACGTATAAGAGATGCTGTAACAGAGGAGCAAACCTTGTATTATGGGAGCATGGAATGAAATTTCCCTAGATGGGAGGGGATGGGATAGAAGGAATTCCAGGGAGAGAGAACAGGTTAAGCAAAGGCAGAGAGGTAAGGATATGCACTGGCTGTCCATTGGAGAAGCCAGAGCGAAGGTGGCAAATGTTGCAGGGGACGGGGATTGGGAGGGGTAAAACCAGGTGAAGTCAACTGACATCAACTCTTTGTTCAGTCTAAACGTCAACAAATTCTATCAGCAAGCAAAGATTACTTACTCTGAAAGAAGAGCAAAGCTCGTAGATGTTTTTCACCTTATAAACTCCTAGTCATTGGTGTTTCTTGAATAAAAAAATTAGGAGTTTTGTGGTTTTTTGAGCCATTCACATACAGTCAAGGATAACAGTTTTAAAAAATATTTAATAAATGTGTTTTCTTTCCATTGCTTCTGGGTGCAATTAAGAAATTCACATCGTACATACTTGCCAAAAGACAGAAGATAATCTCCTTTTCAACATGACTCTGCAATCTTAAAATAATAAGCCAGAGTAATAAGTCTACTGAAAATACTCCTAATCAGATATCAGGGCAGCTGAACGGGATCCTTAAAGGTCAAAAATTCAATTAAAATTAGGTACAGCCAGCCCGATTGTCTTAGAAAAATGGCAAATTTGTAACACATCATAGAAACACCAGTTAAAAATCAGGAAAGAAATCATTTGAACTAGATTAATAATGAGAACGTTAAGATTTCGATTCATCAGCTACCCTAAAACAGAGAAGTGTATTTTTCAAAGTCAAACTGAAAAACCCAGTTGTGGAGTCATTCCTTATTCATTTTTTCCTCCAGGCAGTAGTTTAATAGTTAATGTATCAGAAAAATGACTCTGAACTCTTTGCCAGCTGAAAGTGTAGTCCACGCTGGAACCTTTCCTTCCCGATTGTCATCAACAAGCACTCTACTGACGCTGCTTCCATTGAAGTCTATAGTAAATGGGTTTTGAACTCAGGCTGTCTGGTTCCAGAGTCCATGCCACTAACTCTGACCGACTGTGTTGTCTGTACTGCTGTAGAGTTGATATCACTAGTGTGCTGAGAGTTTGGGTGGGGGATGTCTAAGGGAACCACCAAGCATCTATTCTTATTTTCTAAGTTCTATTTCTGAATCAAATCAAGTCACTGTAAAACTCATTATTTGGGCTTCACTACTACTTTCTGCAAAAATGCTATCACAGGTGCACCATATGTCTTCAATTTTAATTGGGTGTTTGGATATAAGACATATATGAATATTTGATATAAAAAATTGTTTATGAGGAGTATATATATATATATATATATATGTATATAATTGGAGATATATTGGAGATATATATGTATCTCCAATAGCTGTTATGGCATAGTTTACTGTGCCCTTTAATGTTTCTTATATAAAAGACTGTGAGATTTATTTCTTTTATAATTCAGTGTATCTCCCCTGGAAAACTAATATGTCTCCTTATATCAGATGGGAGCTATATAATCCAACATTTTCATCTCTTTCCCCTTGTTTATATTTTATTTATCTTGGCTGTCAGAGAACTCAAAGCTAACTTTTGGACTCAATTGTACCAACTTCCTAGTCTAGTCTAGTCTAATTACTCAACATTTCCCTTTAAAATTTGGTTCTTATTCTTATGGTTTAATGGTTAAACTTATTTTGTATTGTTTATGTTGTTTATTATAAACAGCCTCAAGTTATATATAGATATAGATATATAAATGTATAGATATGTCCAACCAAAAGACCTATTGAGTTTACATTTCTTATCATTAAAATACTACTAACCCTGGACCAAGTCTTCCTTATCTCTTTCTGTATGATTTGAATAATTTGCTAACAATTTCCCCTGACTCCTGACACACCCCTCTCTAATTTTCCCAGTGCAACATGTTTATAGCACAACTCTGGTTATATTATTCTGCTCTTCAAAACTCGTCAGTAATTTCGTACTTTTCACTAAAGTAAATACAGTCTCCTTAGCTCATTACTTAAGATATTCACTAATATGGTCTCAACCCACCTTTTTAGGTTTTTTTCCCTCTAGTCTTCCTCTTTGAAATTTATAATGTAGCACCCTTGGGTACTTATGGTCAATCTAATTGCTCTAGCCAGAAACCTGAGCATCAAAGTTAGTTCTCCCCTCTTTCATCATCATGTCCCCTGGTCCAATCCATCGATTAGGATCCTTGCTTTTAAATGTATCCCAAGCATGAGTTTGAGTACAATCAATTGGAGATTATAAGAATGTAGATAGTGGAATGAAACATAGACGTTGCAGTAAGAGGGACCTGGTTTATAGTCTGGTTTTTATCATATACTAGCTGTTTGACCTTGGGCATATAACTTAATATCTGGTTCTGTATGCGTGTGTGTGTGTGTTTAATATGCCTACATTGTGATGTGCCTACTGGGTTTTTGTGATGATAACGTGAACTCATACTGTAAAACATATGGTATAGTACCTGGGAAACAAACAGTAGACAGTAAATTGCAAATGCGATTGTATCATTATTATTCACTCTAAACGAAGTATTCAGGTGTTTTAGGGGAAATGTAGCACTTCGCTGAGACACATATCTTGGTATGGAGAATATTTCCAGGGAGCAGTTAGCTCTGTATACATGAATGAAATTAATTTGCTCAACAGTCAATTTCTGTAAATGAAACCAAATCCAATGTATCTTTACTTTTCTTATTGTGTGTCTAAGCTTGCAGCATTGGCTTGTATTTTATGAATAAGGCTTCATGAGTTTGGATAACATAATTAAGGCATAGCTCACTTTAAACAAACTGGGATTGAAAAGGCAATGGGAGCAACTGCCCAAAGAGGCTGGGCCGTATAAAAATGTAAAGAATAGTGAGAATAATGATAGTTGTTTTTAAATGAGTGCTTACCAAGTGCCAGATGTGTGTTCAGTGCCCTATTTCATTTAATTCCTGTAGCACCCCTTTAACACAAATACTATGATTCTTTGTGTCTTATTGACAAGGCAACGGAGGCTTTGGGAGATTAATTCAACCTAAGCTCAAAAAGAGAGTCGATGAAGGAGATGGATCCATTTAGGATGATTTTATGCTCTATAAGTCACCACCTTTCCACACTCTGGAACTACAGCAAAACTTGTATCTTAGGTTTCCAATAGCGACTTGTTTTTGTGTCAGCATCAATTCTTGAGTCTGAGGAATGATGAAGCAGGAAGTAGTGATGTTAGGATATAAAGCCAGGTTGTTTGACTTTTTTCTTCCTAATATTTTAAAACTTTTTATTTGCATATTTAAAAAGTTGTGCATTCCAATAATTAAAATCATTTGAATAACAACAAAAAAAAATGGCACTCTGATTAAATTGCATTTTACAGCCTGCAGGACATCTTGGACCAGCTTGGTTTTTACTTGAAAATGACTGTGGGTCCACCCAGCTGCTGCTTCACTGACAGGCAAGCACTTTTCCTTCCCTGCCAGCCAGGCCCGCCAGGAAGGGACAGGCCTTCCTGGTCAGTAGTTCTCGATTCTTTGATGTGAAAGGAGCAGCTCCGTCATCTAAATCTGATCCAACCTCTTTGCATCTTAACAAAGTTAAACAGCTAAAAGGAGTAACCTAAGGCAATGCTTGTGGAATGGGCAGGGCATATTGGCCGCATGCGTCATTAGGATTCGTCTGTTCGTCTGTTTGCTTCACCAGTTCGATCATTTCTTTGGAAGGCAGTAGATTTTTCTCTTGTGTGTCTGCCTTCTTCAGTTTCAGCTTATCAGATTTCTCGATCTCAGCCTGATCGGGTGTGTCAGACGTGGTTGCAGTGAAAGCAGAGCGAGGCAGGCAAGCGAGCAGAATCCAGTTTGAGAGTCTCTTTTGACTATTAAGCACTTACCGTTCAGCCGAAAACATGGAGAGAATACATAGAAACAATTTTTGGCAGTTGAAGACAATGAGCTATATTTACTGCCTTCCTTACTATTAAGTACTGACTCTGTACGTGGTAAAGCATGTGTGTGTAGTTGTCTAATTACCTCAGTTTTTTTCCTTTTTTCCTAACAGTTGTATATCTCTTCATCTTCGAATTCTTGGTTGGGGTTTTAGCCCAACTGACACTTCTCAGCCACAAAGTCAGGAGCATATACTCTTGTGCTCATCATGGAGCATGACTAATGGAAACAGAGTTAACAGGTCTTACTCACAGCCAAGCCTTGACTGTCTACAAGATTTGTTTCCAGTTGGATAGGCAGAGGAAAGAGGAAAGGTTACAGTGGGGGTATTAAATTCTAACCTCCTGGGGTTCAGTGATGATTTAAAAAGCAACACTCTAAAAAGTGACACTCATAAAAAGTAAGTCATTATGCTGTACATCTTAAACTCATACAGTGCTGTATGTCCATTATATCTCAATAAAACTGAAAGAAAAAAAAGCAATGCTCTTTGCCAAAGCTTAAAACCTTTTTTTTTCCTGAGGAAGATTAGCCCTGAGCTAACATCTGTTGCCAATCTTCCTCTTTTTTTGCTTGAGGAAGATTAACCTTGAGCTAACATCTGTGCCAATCTGCCTCCACTTTATATGTGGGCTGCCAGCACAACGTGGCTGACACGTGACCTAGGTCTGCACTGGCATCTGAACCTGCGAACCCTGCCCACCAAATTGGAGCATGCCGAACTTAACCCCTACATCACAGGGCTGGCCCCTTAAAAAACTTTTAAAACTGAAATAAACCTGTGAACAGTCTTTCCTGTGAAAGAAAGAAAAAAAAAATCCTCAAGGGCCTTGAAAATCTCACATGACAAATGAAGATATTTTTCTTAAAAAGAGAGTAAGCAAGAAGCCAATTACACTCTAGGATAAATCAAAACAAGAATAAGAAAAGAAATGTTATCTTAATGATTGTTCTGCATTGAAAAATATGTAGCTAGTCATAATAATGTAAACTTTTTTGATGTTTAACTTCTAGAACAATGTGTTGACAGAACACAGAAGACCAGATGGTGGTTACAGAACAGCATGCTCATGTTGTCAATCTTGTTTTTTTCCTTTGAGGAAGATTTGCCCTGAGCTAACATCCGTGTCCATCTTCCTCTACTTTATATGTGGGATGCCTGCCACAGCATGGCTTGATAAGTGGTGTGTAGGTCCACACCCAGAATCTGAACCAGTGAACCCTGGGCCGCTGAAGACGAACCAGCAAACTTAACCACTGCGCCAGCAGGCTGGCCCCTCATGTTATCAATCTCGACAGTACAAAGTTAAGAGTAAGGGTGACAGAAGTTAAGAGGTGAAGGTGGGGTGGAGGAGAGCTGAAGAGAAGACTAGGAAAGGCAATAGCTTAACATACTAAATGGCAAGTGAGAAATGCTCTCCATAGTGGATGGAGCAAGGAATCCAGGAAGTATGCCACGGTAGCCAATAAAGAAAAAGAAAGCCGTCCAAACTGGGATGATGAGAAAAGGGAGGTAAGTGATAGTAGAGTGACATAAATCTTTGTCTATCATAGCACAAAGTTAATGGGAAATATTGGGAATTGATAAAACAACGAGCTCATGAAGCATATTGTTTAGAGAGAGAATAGGAGCACCGGCATGAACAGCTAGGGGCTGAGTCTGGTGGCAGAAAAGGATGGGGCTGGGGACTGCTGCTTGTAACCAGCATGTACATTTTTGACTTTGATAAACAAATATTAAACATTAGTATTGAAAGAGATGTTATAGAAAATTATTTTCTGGTTATATTCCTTTAAGTCCTTCTTGCACTTTTTTTTTTAGTATAAAGGAGCATTGGGTTATTCACCTTTTTATGTGTTTATATGGACTTGGAAAGATAGTATATCTATATGGGCATAAGAAGAGCAAGGTTGTCATTTTTTTATTATGATACAAAAATGACCAGGAAAATGCCGTTCTGACTATAGATAGGCAGGAGGAACAAGCAACAAGCCTGAGGCCACCATTTCTAGAGGCATCATGATGAGGAATAGCAGTGGCTGAGGGTGGGGAGCAGGCAGCTCAGCGTAGGCCAGGGTGAGTGGGCACCAGGAGCAAAATGCAGATGAGGTGAGTTGCCCCTCAGACAGTGCCAGTGGGGCCTGACGACAACTGCAGGCAGCCCTCCCCAACCTCTCTGCATAGACGCAGCACCAGGAAGCAGTCTTTTCCTGACTGGAGAAGGAGAGAGAGTCCTGACCTGATTGAGATAACCTGGAATCAATTAAATAGCTTCTTCTGTCCTCAGGTGGAACGAGGAATTGAAATGCAGATGAAGTTGAGTTCAAGAAAAATCACGTTTCTTATGCAGCTGATGGAAAGATTCATACATTCTTGTGATGCTGGTCGGTGGGGAGGTAGGCATTGCAGGAGGCTGTGTGGTTCTGTAGTACTGCTCCTAAGCAAACTCCACGTTGCTGCCCTGGGGAGGACAAAAGGCTGATTCGCTGAAAGAATCATTAACAGAGATGGCGGAAGGAGGTAAGTAACCAGAAGACAGATGGAGAAGTATTGTGGGAATTTTCAGAAAGGTATCATGGATTACTTAGAACTGTGGTGATTTACCCAGAAGAGATACCGGTTGAGCATGGCCTTGAAGAAATGGTAGGATTTAAATCAATTCTAGGTTTATTATTTATATGTAATATAAAGACGGAAGCCCAATTGACAACATGCGTAAGTATCCCATTATTGGGATTAAAAAGAGAAGAATTAAAATTTAAGTACAGGTAAGAATTCTTAGTTATGTTATTGGATAATACACGTTCTTCCAAAGAAATCACTGAGATACTCCTCACAAGAAATATTTAAAATTGGAAAACTGGAAATGTTCATAGACTACTTACATTGGGAGCTTTTATCATTGGCAGCAAATTAGACAGCACATGAGTAAGTCTTTGAAGCTTCTATAGTCAAAACAACAAATGGGGAGTTTTGACTTTAAACAATTCTTAAAATAAAATTCACTTTCTATGTTTGTTTGTATTTGCTATAAAATTTATGTTTGTCAAAAGTCTATTTTCTTCCTAAAATATTGGCATCTGAGCTAACATCTGTTGCCAATCTTTTTTTTTCTTCTTCTCCCCAAAGCTCCCCCCAGTACATAGTTGTATATTCTAGTTGTGAATGCCTCTGGTTGTGCTATATGGGACGCCGCCTCCGCATGGCCTGATGAGCAGTGCTATGTGCACGCCCAGGATCCAAACCAGCGAAACCCCAGGCCACCCAATTGGAGCATACGAAGTTAACTGCCTGGCCACAGGGCTGGCCCCAAAACAGTCTATTTTTTAAAGAGAGAAGAAAATGACTATTCTTTTTACTTTGGGGGAGATAGTTCCTTTTATTTTAGTTTTGACACAGGAAAAGATAAAAATGCTACTTTCCATTCCATTTGGTGCTCTATCTTGCAATTCACAAAGGAGAGAAATGGGAAAATAATGGATCTGGAGAATATAGATTTTTCTGTACTTCCTTCTGGGCTGCCTTTGCTTGAAGTTCCTGGGTAATTTTAACTAATCCAGCAAAATTATGGGCAAATGAAACCTTTCTGTTGTTAGCTCTCACTCTTAGCCTATATTTTCAGTATATCTTAAGTGATGTCTTCTCTGGGGGTGAAGGGAGCCTGTGTTTTCTCTGATGCTAAGATTATCAGGTAAAAAGTCACGATAACTAACCAAACTAATATGTCTTTCATCTTTCCAGCCTCAGTCGTTATTTGGATAAATTTAACTTTTTAAGATCTACTCAAATGGATTGGGTAGGTGGATACCACTGTGATCTGTTATGGTTAGTGATTTCTCTCCCGGTGTTTCTTTTCATTCAAAAGATGTTTTGAGCCCCTATAATGTGCTAGGCACTAGGGATATTGCAAGTGGAGACATTGTCCTTACCTTGATGAGGCTTATATTTTAGTGGGGAAACAGAAACCAGCAAAAAATAAATAAATAGATAGATAAACAAATGAAACAAAAGTGATTACAGATTGCAGTAAGTATGTTTTAGGAAATGAAAAGTGTGATGGTTAAGTGCTTAAGGGAAGTTTCTTTGAGGATATTTTCGCTGCCTGTGAAATATCAAAAGCTGACTGTCATGTAAAGTTAGATGAGGTGTTTTCTAGAAGGCGAGGACAGCAGGTGCAAAGGCCCTGTGGACAGTCAGCCGTGGAATTCTGGCACAAGATATGGCTTGATGTGGTTGACAGGGGCTAGATGATGTGGGGTGTTAGGTGGTGACATGGAGCTAGGGCATGATTTTAGGCATTCTGAAGGACATTGGAGGACCACTATAGTAGACATGTTAGTGTCCACCCCCCACCTGGGCTTCCTGCTTGTGGTGTGCTTTCCCTTCTAATACCCAGCTTCTAATCCATAGCTGCTGTGGGGCTACTGGAGGAACTTTGCCCTTAAGCACAGAGAGCCAGAAGGATGTGCCTGAGAATGCCCGCTTTGTCCATCCCCCAGCCTGTGACCAGGGACTGCCAAGTGAGGGACCACTAAGGCCCAGCTCCCTTGCTTTGGGTCTGATTAGAACTACTCTGAGTTGGTGGTGTGCCTTATATTCCAGAGATCCTCTGTGGGATCAGGCAAAAGCTGTCCTCCTCAGGACTTGACCTGAGATCTCACCCTTCTTGACTCCCTCCTCTCCTTGCCTGCCCCAGACTCCTTTATAGGTTCCTTCTGGGATCATTTCCCTAATAAAGCACCTGTACGTGAATAGTGGCCTCAGGGTCTGCTTCTGAAGAATTCAACCTTAGACAGTCACTCTGCTATTATTTAGAGGTTGGACTGGGCAGAGATGGTTTAAATCCAGCTTCAGCCTCTTACCAGCTGTGTGTCCTTGGACAAATGTCTTCACCTCTCTGTACCTGTTTCTTCCACACAATCATTCAATACAAACATTCAGTGGATATTTACTGAATGCCTACTGTGTTCCAGGCACTGTTATAACACTAGGAGTTTAACTGAACAAAACAGAAAGACCCTGGTCCTTGTGGAGCTTATATTCTTGAGTGGACGGCAGAAACAATAAACAAAACCTAATAAAGAAACAAGCCTACAAACCAACAAATAATATAGGATCGAAGAAGATAATAACTGTCAGAAAAAATAGAGCAGAATAAAGGGAACAAAGAATACCGTGGGAGCGGGATGGGTGTTGCAATTTTCAAAATGATGTTCTCTCTGGGAAGCTGTCACTGGAGCGTGTGAAATGGTGAGTGCAGGACCCAGGAGGATGAGGGTGCTGTTGTGTTTGAAGGATGGCAGGAAGGCCAGGGTGGCTGGAGTGCAGCAGGGAAGGAGAGAGGAGGAGGAAGTGAAGTCAGAGAGAGAACAGAGGGCCAGATCCTGGAGGAACCTGGAGGCCACTGGAAACTTTGGCTTTTACTGTTAGAAAGACTGGGCACCACTGAGGGGTTTTGAACAGGGCAGTGACATAATCTGACTTAGGGTATTCAAAAGTCACTCAGGGGCAGGACCCGGTTGCCTAGTGGTTAAGTTCAGTACACTCCGCTTCAGCGGCCCAGGTTCGGTTCCCGGGCATGGCTTTACACCACTCATCTGTTAGTGGCCATGCTGTGGTGGCAGCTCACATACAAAAAGAAGAAGATTGGTAGCAGGTGTTAGCTCAGGGCAAATCTTCCTCAGCAAAAAAACAAACAGAAAAACAAAAAGTCACTATGACTGCTGTGTCGTGAATAGGTTGGGATTGTGTGGGGCAAGGGTGGACAGGCATTAAAAGTAGGATCTGCATTAAAGGTTAAAAGGATTAAATGAGTATCTTATTCAAGTGCTCAAATAATTGTAGCTATTATTGTTCCTGGATGCCACCTTTGATAGCAAATAGAGCGATTTTATTGAAAACTCTTTCTGCTAAATGTCACTCTAGTGGAGATCTGAACATTGACTCACTGTTCTCCAAAAAATTACTAATTAATTTGGGGCCTGGCAAAGAGAAGGCAATCACCCCTGATCCTTGGCTCCACTACACTCAGTAGAGCAGATCAGCTTACCTGACCTCCACAGCAGATGTCTGTTCTACTTTGAGATCGCTGGGAAGAAAGAGTGACTTAGAGTCTAGGTTAAAAAGGAGAGGTGAGATGCACTGTGGGAAAACTTGGCTTATTTCATAATTTCCCAGGGCAAGTTTAGTTTGAATAATGATTAAATTAGAACATGCTTGGAACAAGGACAAATGACTTGAAACAAGGAAGGACAGAGGACCCTTTACCTTTTAGGTTCAGTGTTTCCTGTTGTGATTTGAGGTCAGATTTTTAAAAATGAGAAAAGCAGAGAAAAAGTTAGGCATTTACTGCAAGAAAGAGGACTTTCACTTTCCTTCTAAAGCCTAGGTGTTAAGTGTAGGTCAAGTGTCCCTGTACTATAATATTTCATTAATTGATTGAGACACTTCCTCCTCCTCAGTGGATGGAGGCTATTAGTATTCAGCCAAGCATCCAAGTGTAGAGTACAAATACAAATGCTACAGGAACTCAAAGATGACAGAGGTGGCATTATTAACCTGATCGGGCCCCAGACAAGTAGTTCTTGGAAGGAAGAATGACTTGTGAACTTGGATGTGTGGAAAGGGAGGAGCACAGGAAAAGATGGAGAGGTGGGAACAGGGGGAGCGTATCCAAGGGATGACAAAGCACCTTGGTAGGTCTATGAAAAGTAGGGTTGGATACATGACTGCAAACCAACTAAAACTAGGAGGGTGGGTGTTCATAGGGATACACATTTGTGGTCACTGCTAGAATTTCAGATTAGAGATGCACCAATGAGCACTTTCTGGCCCTAGATTTTAAGCTTCACTTAGTAGACAGACATGATCTGAGGGTTAAATACATTGACTTTTTTAACAACAAATTCTCGATGAAATGGAAAGAGTCTATGAGATTTAAAGTCAGTTTGAGAGGCAGTGTGGCTGGAAAGCAGTATGTGAAGGGTGTCATGACAGCCTGAGTGCTTGTAAAGCATATTCTTATTTTTGCTTATTTATAATTTTTGAAAGTTTCTCAGGTTTCCACTTATTTTGAAACTCAACATGTAAAATGAAAAATCCTTAGAGACAGTGAACAAAATCTAGTAATTCTTTGCTACCACTGACATTCATGTGAATATCTGCTTGAGACTGAATAGGAGATGAATCCCCTTTATATATATTTCAGTTTATGAAATTTTGTTTTCTAAAGTTCTGCTCCTTTTTTTTCCTTTTCAGCTAAAGAATTTTTTCTGAAATATTTATGAGGGAGGCCAGTTATAATTAATGGTAGTATACTCTCTTACAACATCAATTTATTGCATTCTTAGCAACACCAAGTGCAATTAACATCCCTGAGGGATTCATCAAGTGTCTGCTACACTCTGCCATTTAATGACGAGACCAAAATATATTATTTCTCCATAGTCTTTCTTGGAGTAAAAGCAAAACTCTACTGTCCAGTGAAAAATATATGCTACATGACTGTGTTTGCTTTGTTTAGCACAGTATTTCCAGGACCTGGTATGTAGAGAACTTTCAACGAATACTTGTTGAATGAGTCAATTGGAGGATACATGGATTAATGGATGAGTTACTAAAAGGATGAATGAATAAATTCCCTGTTAATTTGCTTTACCCGCACCTCTAGAGAGATTATTTAGAATGTCCAGTTGTTTTCATTGCCTTTCAAGCACAGAGATTTCCTAACATCTTTTCTTACGTCTCCTATTTCTGAGTTTTGCAGAATGCTAGACCTCTATGGACAGAGTGGCATCTTTTGTGTGTCTCTTTGCTGCACTTATTAGTCCAGTAGGAAAGATGATCCCCTTTTCAGCATTTTCAAAGAAGGTTTGTCTTCACCCAGGTGCAGATTATATTTTCAAAGTTTGTCACATTTGCTAAGAAGAATTAAGTTAGTTCAAAATAATTAGTAATATGACAGACATGTGTCTAAAACGTTAGAATCTTTGCTCCTAGAAATATTTTAAATGCTTAAAGACACTCTAAGATCTTTCTTTCCTCCTCCTCCTCTCTTTTCTTCTCCTCCTTCTCTCCCTCATTCTCTCCATTCTTTCTCCCATTAACTGCCTATATCTTGTCATTGGATCTGGTAGCTTTAATTTTCTCCAAAGACACTTGTCTGAATGGAAAGAAAGATATCTCTTAATAATGGGACTTTCTCAGATTTATCAGCATCCGTATCTTTTCAGCAGTCCCTTCTGCGTATTAACATGATAGGATATACCATACTGTTAGAATCTGTGAATTTTATTTTTCTGAGTTAAGTGGCTGACTAGCTCAGTGGGAGTAATTTCTTATCACATCATTTTTCACAACCAGGAAAACCATGACTCAATAGCTTCTTGGACATGGTCTTGCTAAACAATGTAAGAGTGGTGAGGAATGCTTTAGTACTTTTTATAAAGCTTGTTTTCCCACTTTCCTTTATGTTATTTTCAATAGTTTCCTGGAATTAGAAAAGTTGTAGAATATCATCCATCTTCGCTCTTTTCTCTTTCCTGAAATCTTCTCTTGAAGAGGACCTTATCAGCTGCTGCATATCCTCCCTCCCTGTCTTCCCCTCCATCACCCCAACCTTGAAGAGCCTGTCTGCTAGATGGATCCATAGATGTAAACACTGCTTGTGGAGGAAAGAGAGAGGCAAGGGGTCCAAACGTCAGCTCCACTCATTGCCTAACTTCAGTGTGGGTTTTATGCAAAGCTGGAATAGAAGGCGTCCAATGTAGTGTGACTTGAAGTGCTCTGAAAACCTGCTTCCTCCACTAGGCTTTGTTCATAGAGTTGACACAATTCACTGGAGTCATTGGTGGATGCTTTGGGGACATAAAATCTGTTGTGGCTGTCCTCTCATATCTCATAATCTAAGAGTGGAGATTGACATGCTTATAAATTGTATAAGATAGAAAAATGTCACATTTAAGTGATATAATAGAGATAATGGATGAAGAGAGTTCACCCAGGGGATCAGGGAAGACCATATGGGGATTCAGGCATTCCCCTTTAGGATGCAGCTGTCCTAGAGGAATAATTTACCAGAGCATTCTTTGCCACTAACAATTTATCCCTCATTAATATGTTGATTACTTAATTGTTCTACAAGAGCAGAGAGTAAACTCCTAAGGGAGCAGTTCTAGAGACAGAAAAGTTTTTATTTATTTATTTTATTTTACTGAGGTCATAATAGGTTATAAAATTGTAAAATTTCAGTTGTACGTTATTATTTGTCAGTCACCATGTAAATGTGCCCCTTCACCCCTTATGCCCACCCCCCACCCCCTTCCCCCCTGGTAACCACTAATCTGTTCTCTTTGTCTGTGTGTTAGTTTATCTTCCACATATGCATGAAATCATATGGTGGTCAAGACAGAAAAGTTTTGATGGGGGGTAGGGGGAGCAAGGGAAGAGTGTTGCTGGAGGAATTGGCAAGGGAGTAAGTGAGTCAGGATCTAGGGTGGCGCTGTGGAGGAAGGATCTGGATAGGTTGAGGGTATCATGTGGGATGGAGTCAGGCAGGCTGAGGGAAGGCTGGAGATGGAAGATAGAGGTGAGAAGCAGGTTGCGAAAAGAATTGTTGGGGCAACCTGGTTCTGCTGAGGGCATCATTTCTACACCAGCAGTGTCGCTGTGAGTGGTAGGTAGCTATGCATAGACCTGCTTCCCTTGGGAGAAAAGCAAATGAAGGTACCTCTTGCCTCTTCAAATAATCTCTTGAAATTATTTAGGCTGCTCTCTCATTCGTCCTACAGGAAGTGGACTGCCATAAGCAGTGATTGAGACATTCTCAGGGCATGCAACTGTTGTTTCTCGAGTCACGTGATACTCTCAGTGACTTTAGAGTCTTTTTTTTAGTGAGTTAATAATCCTTTGATTTTTAAATTAATTAATGGTGTTTGAACGGATATGAAAACATTTTCCTATAGATAGTATTCTATCTGCTTTTTAATGTAAGATCTGTAAAGTTCAAGTGGATCTGGCAAATTGACCATCTCATAGAGGGAACTATTATTGCTCCTGTTGAGACGGAATGCTAAGGTGGTTGAACTTTTGCTCTGATTTGGTAATGTGCTTCATGAAGCCTCACAATAAAATGTGCCTGTTACCATTTTTGTGTTTTTGGTCTTTTTCTCTAGTTAGTGTGGGTATGTTTACACATAAACACACCCAAACATTTTACTTTTTCTGTTATTTGTGACACGGTATGTTTTTTCTTTAATACTTGTCACCAACCACGAAGATATATTAAAACTTAAAATTATCTCCTATGTCTAATAAGCTTAAATTTTAGGCCGGTTTCCATTAAAATGGATTTGAGGAGAACATGCATGTCTGTAATATCTTGGAATGTAACACATTATGCTCTGAGACGTCATTTAAACCTATATTTAGATCAACATTTTGAGAAGTGTAGAGGACAGGGAATGACTGTGGGGAGGAGAGAGAACTTTTTTTTCTTTTTCAAAAGCATGTGGGTTGCTATATTTTTATCTTTTTTTTTTTTTTTTAGTTTATGACAGTGTAGGCTCGGTGACTGTTAATGAAAGAAACAACACAGCACATATTCCGATGTGTTAGTGAAAATTATGTGCAGAAGACTCATTTTGTGCACTTGAAGGCATAAATAAATGTAGATTCATTACAATAAGATCTAGGCACCTTGTGAGAACACACATTCCCTTTTTAATGTAATGACTGGCAGTAATTGTTACTGATAATATTTCACGTTTCTCTGAATATGGGCAAGACACAGTGTTATGTGCTCTCTAGAAGACAGTTGCCATTCTTTCTGGACATTTGTGCCCTTCTTACATTTAATAAATTCCGATTTCAATGAGCCTCTACTTCCCACTGTAGAAAGAGAAATCTCTTTCCCATCTTCCACTTCATTGCAGTGTAAGAATTTGACCATTTGACATAGGCTCTATCAGTCAGAAGTTAGTGATGAGTGAAAAAGGTGCCAAACAAACTCCACTCTGCTTGCGTGGCAGTAGCTATTGCTGCCTCTGCAATTTCCGGAGGAAGCAGAGGTTTCAGTGGTAGCTCTCGGTGCCCAGCGTTGGTGGTGGTGGTGTTGTTTCTGCTTGATAGGGGTTAAAGTAGTGACTTCACAGGAAAGGGGCAGCATGATGTGGTGGCTAGAAGTGTCAGACTTTGGAACCACATGACCATCTGCGATTGAATCCCAGATTGTCCGCTTACCAGCTATGTTGACCTTGGGCCAGTTAATTAATCTCTCTGTGCTTCAATTTCATCATCTGTAAATTAGGAATAATAAAAGTAGCTATTACCTTGAATTATGAAGGTTAAATCAGTTAATATTTGTAACATGCTTAGAACAGTGTCTAAATCATAGTCAATACTCCAGCAACAGGAGAAAATTTCTCAAGTAAGTAAATTTCAAAGAGTCAGTGAGAGAAAATGAGATTGATTTGTGTTTACATGCTGATACCAGCCTGTTCTATGTGCTGGTTATAACTATAGTTCCTGAACTGTGTGCTAAACATTCTGAGTCACAGGGGTATGGCAGCATATTTTAAATTTTTGAGGGAAACACAGTGATACTTGCCATCTGTTAGATCATAAGATCTAACTACTTGAGAACTACTTGAGAGCTACTAATTCAAGGTGGTTCAAATTTCATTATTTTGTGCTATCTTTTTTGATAGTGTAATACATTTGCAAAGCTGGATTTTTGGCAGTTGCTGTGATAAAAAGCAAAATTATGTGAAAAATTAATGTGGAAGAGGAAATGAGAGTGGTGTTTTCTAATCTGATTCCAAGATTTGAGAAGTTGTACTGTGCCCTATAGATGCACATATCTCATTAGTAAATGGTTTTGTCTATACAAGAATAAAATAAAAATACTTTTTTCTTTCAGTAAAGTATACTACTTTTTCAAATGGCTACTAATTTTTTAGGGCTTAAATATTTATTAAGTTGTTTGAACTTAACTACTTAAACAACAGAACTGTTAGGTATTTCTTTTGTTCTAAAGACACTGTATAAAAATTACTCTGACAACAAGGATACTGTACGCCAAGGAAGATTGGAAACTTCTGAGTTACATTTTCAGCAACAAGCAGAATTCTCAGACTGGCACCATGGTCTATGGAGTGAGGAGAATATTAAGGGCTAAGTGGAAATCATTCACCCTTCCTACAGAAATAGATACCCAAAAGCAGGAGCACATCTCTAGGGAAAATTGCAGACATCGCTGCCATAAAGATTTGAAAGATAGAGGGATAGTGATGTTCATAATATTTCCACTTATCTCACTTGTTTGGCCACTACACGAGGCTGATGGATCATGAAGAGATTGAGCTTGAGTGTGGAGACGATGAGTCTATTTCTCTCGATTTCTGTGAAGGTTATCATCCAAAGATTACATGAAATCAAATTTCCAGTTAGATTTTTAGCCATCACAGGTAGTGTACGTTCAGACAAAGATCCCTGGGAGGCTTGGCTTGAGGTTATAAATTCTCTTGATGCTACTCTTGAGACAGGACAGTTTCCTTCTGTACTGGATTGGTGGTTGTTAGTTCGGCACCACTATCACAGATTCCTTCTATGTTCGGAGTTAAAGTTTACCAATGAGAATAATGTAGAAAAGCTTTGGATGAGGAGAGGAGGTGGAAGTGGTTACTCCTGGGAGGTGGTGAGATGAGGAGATGCTGCAGTTTGGTGAGTGCACTGGTTTTCACAGACATTGCAGCTTCCATAGCACTCTGCACAAATCACAGTTGTGGGGACATCACAGACATCCTCCTAAGCTCTAACACTCTGTGGTTGTAGACTTCACAGACCTCTCTGTGGGTTCCCAGACTCCTTTTGGGTCTCCGTGCGTGAGGCTTCTTGGACTCCTCCACTCCGCCATCTTTGGCTTTTCCTCTTATGCCAGTACTTCAGACTAAAGTGATTAGTGACTATTTCTCTCTTCTTCTAGATTCCTCCTTCCAGAGCTTTATTTTCCTATTACCTCCTGGATTCCTGTAAGCCATAATTCTTATTTTAAAACTGTTATTCCAGTAATACTAATTGTGAGTAATACTAATTGTCTCTGCTTCACTGACAAATACAATTTCATGGGAATGTAGAATTGGTTCTCTGATATGAGTAGATTTAAAGGCATTAATGACCCCATTGTCAGTGATAAATGGGAGTCTGGTAGTGCATGACATACAATGGCCAAATAGATACTTAAATAATGAACCTGTGGTCACCTGCAGTCAAATATTGATAGAAGTGACAGGTAGTCACTGCAATAGAGAATTATTGTGGGAATAAAGACTATAAGATTTGCAGGTGAGTTTGTAGCTTCTAAGTATGCTGGAGAACTTAGACAAAGAAAATCGTGGAATCAGAGCTTTGTATTTACAAGTCAAGGTTTAGGGTAAGGCCCAGAAAGTTTTCGTGATGGCTCTGAGAGAAATATATGTCTCATGTACCACATGGTCTAGATCCTGCAGGTGGCTGAATCACAACACAAATTGAATTTGCCATCTCATAAGATATTGCATTTTAAAGTTAGGGCATTAACGGGGAAAGGGTGAAACCCTGAAGGTTAAGATGGGGACATCTGGGCTTATTTCAAATTCTTCTGAGCCTCCTTTCCCAGTAGAAACATCCTTGTTCCCTTGTCTGAGGAAGTTAGCTTTCCCTTACCCGATGAGTCTATAATAAACTCTCCTGAGGTCTTAAAGAGAAATGTTGATCCTGCTCAACTTGCCCTCCTTATCTCTCATAGTTTCTAGACCTGTAACGGGGCTCAAATACAAACAAATTCCAAGAGGGCAGTTTCAAAAGATGTCTGAGAGAATCACCACAAACATCAAAAATTGAAAGACTTTGTCACATTGTATTGGCAGAAACATAGTGAATACATATGGAAATGAATCCTACATATGGAAATGAATCCTAAGTGTATTAGACCAGGGTAGAAAGAATATTCTGTTGGATTACACTGAATTTATTGATGTGAATGTGTCAACCAGAGATTCTGGTATCAATGTGTTAACTTAGGCTGCTGAGAGTGACTCTAACAATTTGCTTGGTGGTTTGACTGAAATCTACACCCAACAATTTCATATCTTAAATGAAGATGAGATGCCAGAACATCCTTGGTAGACTGTAGACAAAGTATGCAAAAGCTTAGGGAGATGGGAATTATTATGTACAAACTGCTCGACTACTTCTTAAGTGTGACTCCCAGATTGACTCAGAGAATACACCCTTCACCAAGGACTTCGAAAAGACATCAATGTGGGGAAAACCAGGATCCTTGAAAGGCTTTGGAGTGGCTGTTCTCTACCACTGTGGTTCACCAGTCAGAGTAGAGGCTTATGGAAGTCAGATGATTAATGACGTTTTGGTTCAGGTCCATCTCACAGTGGGCCCAGTGAGTCCATAAACCCACCTCTTGGTTAATTTCCCACTTACAGAATCCAGAGTTGGGATAGACTATTCAGTAATTAGCAGACTCCCCTTATTGGTTTATTGATCTGTGGACTGAGGGCTCCCATTGTAGGAAAGACCAAGTGGAAGACCTTAGAAATGCTTTTCCATACCATAATAATAAACGAAAGCAATTTCACATTTCTGGGAGGATTACAGAGATGAGTGCCCTCATCAACAACTTGCAGTGAATCAGCAATTGTTCCATCACATTCCAATTCAATTCACCTTTTTGACCTATACAGATTTAAAGAATGTGAGTAGATTGTCGTACCCTTAGTCAGATAATGACTCTTGTTGCTGCTGCTGCTCCAGATGTGGTTTCTTTACTGTGTTGAGAAAAACAACACAGCTCCTAGCTTTGCCTGCTAGTGTACTATCAGGCAAACTATATCCTGTATTTTAGTAGGGGCATTTGTTTGGATTATCTAAGGGAAATAGGGTTGCTTTTATTCGATGAAAGCAGAGAGAAAAGGACAGAGTATGCATGTAACCTGAAGATCCCCTGGAGTGCCTTGAAGTACTTCCATGCACAACGAGTGGCAAATGGTAACGGGAGATAGAGCAGCTTCATTCAGGCCCAGAATCAGATCCCTCAGGAATAAAAGTTTGGTATCACCGCATCAGGTGAAGACCACCACCAGCTCTGTTGCTGGTTTAAAGCAAAAACATGATGTACATTATAAAAGAAAAATCGTAAATATTAACTATTGCTTTGTGACTTGAAGACAAATGGACTGATTTGACAAATATATGTACTTAATTATACATATTTTCCTCTTTTTATCCTCTCCTTGTCCCCTATAATTTTATATAGAGTAAGCTGATGGTGATTTTTATAATCCATAGGTTACATGTTATTCAAGATGGGATTGTGAAGTGAAGGAGGAAAAAACATACCCCAGAGATCCTGGACTGAGAGCTGGATACAGTAAGGCATGTAGTTGCTGGAAAGTTTATATAAGGAAGAAGAGTATATGAGGAAGTTGAGATGCCAAAGGAGTAGACTGTAATGGATATTTTCCATTCTTTTTGGCTTCTTCATTTTTTATCATTTTTAAATTTAGGAGAATTTCCACCCAATAAGTGGGCTTCTCACTATGGAAACCAGAAGCCCATTTTTCCAGCTTTATTGTGGCTAAGTGGAAATACTTGAGCCAGGCTCTGCCAGTAGGACACACCCATCCCAGTCTTTGAAGCTGACTCTGCTAGAAATGGGTGCCATACAAAATCCGTTCTGGCTTGGTTGACAGAAGATGCATCCCGTTTCCCAGAGGTATCAGTGACAGAGCTTCTTATGGCTGCATCCTGTACCCAGCAATACTGATGTTGTCAGTGCAAACCTCTGTGTCTATGCTCAATGGGAATGACAAGACTGTCTACAAAATGCTGTCTGCAGCTGTTCTACAGTTTGCTTTAAAGCTCTGTAGCCTTTGAGATTGTTGCCCTAGTCCTCCTGTAGCTTGTGTATTTACTTAAAATCATTTAATAAATTATTTTTCTTCTTAAACTAGTTAGAGTTGGTTCCTGGTTCTTTTACAACTAAGAATCTTAGGATTCAGGTGCTTTTCATACATCATCTCTAATCTTTATTACTTCTGTGTGAGGTGGACTTGATTATCACCATTTTATAAGTGATCAAACAGAAATTAAATAACCTGCTCCAGATCACAATGCTTGTTAATAAGATTAAGGATTTGAACTCATATTTAGTTTTTCTAACTTATATTTATTAATTTTCACTTATAATTGATTATGTAAATATTATATAGTTATATACAATTGTTAAATTATAAGCAATAGTGAGAATGTCAATGTCTTAATAGCATTTATATCTTGGTTTAGTTTTCTAGTTATTTTTACTTACTCAACTTCTGCCTATGAGGCATGAGAGATAATTAGGTTGGTTCCATTATATTTAATGTATTTTGTACTCTGGGGCTTGAAATGTACTCATAACTCTCAGTAGTATGCTTGTGCAAATATTTACTTGAGCAACATCTTCATGCCATTCAATTTTTTACCACGATTTCTTTTATGTATATTTTTATTTACATCTTTTTTTTTTTCTTAGGATTACGACATAACTTTGAAGTCGAACACATTTGGGAGCACATCTGCGTTTGTATAGCAAGAGGCAATAGGGAAGTGTTAAAAACAAGATAAAATAGAATGAAAAAATAAGCCCACAAATATGTGCATACAAAATAAGAAGCTGGTAACTTCATTCACAGTCAGTTAGTTAGGACATAGACATGTTTTCAAAATTTAACATTCTATTTTGTGGTTTCAATAGTGATGGTTGTCATTTAAATAGGCATAATGATGGCAATGAAGATATCCTTGGAAGGGAAGATAACTTTTAATCAATAAAATTGTGTCTGTGTTACTTCGTTAATATTTATATTTACATACTCCACATCGTGATGGATATTTCACATGCATAAATACGATTTGACATATTGTACATAAAGATGAAAGTTTAGGGAATTAGAATTTTCTTTAAAAAGCCCAATATAACAGAACTATTATTATTCACTTTAACAACCTTTCTTATGATCATGTCAAGCTATCAAATATTCAAGTGGTAAGGATAAAAGACCATATTTGGTATAAAAGACCTCTTTCTAACATTCTATTACTGCTGTTTGCCTTGCTGAGGTTCAAATTGTGTTTGAGAATAAAACTATGAAGATAACTTAAATCACTATCTTATTTACTGTTCAAAGACACTTTTAAAAATCATTAGAGGACTGCAAAGACCAGAAATGCTTTAGACTCATCATTCATTTAGCACACATTCAGTGTACACAAGGCACTATCTACTGAGTCAACCATCTACTGAGTAAGTCAGGCAGGATGAAAATGACTCACTGCAACACTGATAGGATAAATCTGGACCCCATGTTAGTGTAAGCATGAGCCAGGCTAACAACTTTCTCTACATCCACCCAACAAACTAAAAGAAACCAGACATCAAGGAAGTGCCCCCTCTCAGCCAAAAGTCTGTGAAACATTCACTCAGATTTAGCTTTAATTCCTGACGTATATCTGGTTGAAGAAATTTAGCAATGTGTATGATCCTTTCTAAGGCAGGCACTTGTCATATGTATTTTTATTTTCTTTGATAGGATCTGCACTGACTTGAACTGAGAACCACCAACTGGTGTATTCTTCAGCCCCATGAACCAAGACAGCCCTTGATATTTATTAATCTTTTACTGATGCATGATTAAAGGAATGCTTTTCTCCTCTCAAAGTTTCAGCGATCGTCTCCAGGTAGATGACTCCTAGGTTTATATTTTTATCTGTGGTCTCTCTCTTGAGTGTCTTACCCACACTTCCAACAAATACAGGAGAGATCTTTTTGTTCAGATGTATCTTACCTTCTTCAGGAAGCATAATACTATCTGGAGGGAGTGTAGGTTCAATGTCTGGTGAGAGAGGTAGGTGGAAACAGGGAAAGATTTAGCCCTTTACCTTTCAAAACCATTAACCTCATGTCTTCTTTAACCCTAATCAGATGTTCAATGAATAGCTACACATTAGAAGAGGATAAAATGTTTTGACAAATAGGGAACCAAGGCATTCCTTTCTTAAGAACAAACGTATATTAGAGAGGTCACCTGTGTGGCTGTGGTTTGAAGGTCTGCAATCCTCCATTGTGCTGAGGGATTTCATAGAGGATGGAAGTTTCAAAAAGCTTTGAGGAGTTAGAGTGTTCTTGTACAAGCTACAATATCCAGGAGGACAGGCGTGGAAGTGGAGTTGAGTTGAATTAGAGGGGGCTGCTGAAAAGAAAGAGGGCATCCAAAGAATATATTGATCACCTCATAACTTGAGCTAAATCAATACCTGCCATTGTCATAGCCCAGGGTGTAAGGGACTTCTGTGTGATGAAGTTGGCTTTAATTTGGTTGATTGTAAAAGGTTGGTCATGTGCCCCTCTATAATCTACGACTGCCTTGTCCTGTGTCTTCTGCTTCCATTATTTCTGCCACTACCATCACATTTCTTTTTCTGTTCTTCTTCCCTTCATGATCTTTGTCCTTTTATCTGACAAATATTTGTGAAGATAGGCATTGTGATAGGGACCGTGGGGGAAGGAGCCATAAAAAAAGGTATAAGGTGTGTACTTCTCCTGTAATTATATAATGTAAATATTAGGGGCCCATTCATCTATTCATTCTCCTGTTTGAGCACCATCCTCCCCATGCTCCCCCAAGTAGCCTCTTGTATAAAGTGTAGGAGACCAGCATAGAATTTTCCAAGGACAAAGAGACAGTTTAATCTTTGTTGCATACCATGGGTTATTTCTGTGCCATCCAACCTAACAAGAAAGACTAAATTGTGGGAATATACTTTCTATGTGGATAAACTTCAAGTTATGTATTTTAATGGATCATGCATTAATGAATCTTGATATTTCAAGTTGATTTATTTCGATTATGAATAACCTCCTATACCACTTAAAAAAATAAAAGAAACTGGTAGCTATTAAATCTCTTGATGGTTTAAAAAAGAGAGAGACTTGAGTCATAAAAGGACAAATACTGTATGATTCCGTGATTCCAATCATATGAGGTATCTAAAGTTGTTAAATTAATAGAAATAAAAAGTAGAATGCTGGTTACCAAGGGCTCAGGGAAAGGGGAATAGGGGAGCTGTTGTTTAATGGGTGTAGAGTTTCAGTTCTGCAAGATGAAAAAGTTCTGGAGATCTGCTTCACAATGATGTAAATATACTTAATGCTACTGAACCGTATACTTAAAAATGGCTAAGATGGTAAACTTTATGATATGTGGGTCTTTTTTTTACCACAACTTAAAAGATTAACTAATAAAAAAAAGAATTTGCTGGGATTCTACAGAGGAAACAAAGCAAAGCATTGAGAGAAAAACTTAAATTCAACTCGGGCATCTCTCTTCCCTAAAACTCTGTCTTCGGCTGTGCTACCAATCATAGCAGAGTGGTGGTGGTGGTGGAAAGCTTTTCCTCTGACCGTTCCCAAACAAGAGGTATGAGCAGTTAGGCCTGGGAAGGAGTCAGAATCTTGGAGAGGGGGTAGAGGTTATCTATGGGATACCAATGGAAATAATAGGTATGGTCAATTTGAGAGTGTAATTATAGAAATGAAGTGAATAGATATGAACATTTTTAAGATGTATCATCAACTGTAGAAACAAATGATAATAGCAATTATGCAGTAAGAACTTAGGGTTGAGGAACTGTTGAGGAAACTGAGGTTAAAAGAGGTTAGGTAAGTTATCCAAGATCAACCCCTAGAAAGTAGTGAAGGTAGGAATTAAGCCCAAGAGCCAACTGTACAACCCATGCTTTTAACTACTGTACTATGACTGCTTTCCTTTGAATGTATGCACCGTTGGCAAGACAATTATAAATGACTACAATTGGAGGAAGTTGGGCGTGTCAGCTGTTCACTCTTTGTTCCCCTCACATTCTTATCAGGGGCTATATGATGCTGTGTATTTTGCATTGCCCACTGAGAAAATGTTTAATGGAATAGAATGATACTGCTGAGAAGAGGAGAGCTCAGTGGTCCTCACCACAGGGTGTTCCTCTGCAAAGCAGAATAGCAAGTTGAACATCATGGATAAGATTTTCTTTCAGAGCAGAAGGGACTTAAACTCTTAAACTCACAGGGAGAGCGCCACTCGTCAAATACTCTCAAGATTTTCAGCCACTGTGCCAAAAGGACCATAAATTATGCCCTCATTGAATAATGTTTTAAGTGTGGTACTTCTTAAAGAACATATTTATTAACCAGGCAAAAATTTTATTACATGGCCACAACATGCTATGCTGTTTTCATCAAGTGCCTATGTAAGGGTATTTGTAGAAGGTTGTCTCCAGGAAACCACTAACAGTTATTTCCAAAGAACTCAGTCTCCTTGGCTTCATAGACTAATTTTCAGGAACTTTGGAGCATAAAACACATTTTGGAACTAGAGTTCTACATGTCAGAAGGTCTGAAAAGCCAAGAGATTAGTATAAATAGCTTTGTTATTCACACACTGAATATAACATTTAGATATAATATATTCTGTAGCCAAAGTACTCTATTTTCTCCCAATAATTTGAAACAAGAAGTTAAGAACACAAAATGCACCTAGAGGGAAAGAAGAATGATACTTTATTGCTGCTGAATTCATGAATCTATTAGGGAAACTCATTTTAATCTTTAGGTTTAATATGTCCCTTTTATCAAGACTGAGACTTTTCTTTGTGTCTACAGTAGAAAAATGACGCCAATTTAGTTCTGTACTTTGCCAACCCCTGCTTGTCACATTTTTCGAATTATCACAGTTGTCCATCAATTGTGTCAAGACAGAATAGAAAATTGGGTTGTGGGTTGGATCCTGTTAAGGATATATACAGATTTCTATAAAGCATTCATAAGGATATTGCTCTCGTTTTTCTTTCTGTAGGATGATGAACATTTGTTTGTTTTGTTTTATTTTCTGGATGTTTAACTTTTAGTTAGAATAATATAAACAATTTTCTAGTCACAAAGACCTTTTAGAACAGCCTTACTTTCAGAGCTTTCATAATTCTGGAATGAGGCGCTATTCCACCCACAGTTTAGTTTGTATTCCTTGAGCTGAGTTAATTATCTGAGGTCACAGGATGCTATTGGTGGTTTTGCATGTACAAATGGATATTCTCAATTCTGCCCAGAGTAATGGATCAAAATAGGCAGTTAATTCAAGGTTTTAAAAATTAATATAATCTGCAATTTTAATGGTGCAAGGAAAATTAAAGGTCTCTTAGTTCAACACATTTATCTTGTAGATGAGCCAGCAAAGGCCCAGAGAGCCTTTAGAATTTGCCAAGGGTCACATAGCCAGTTAATGGCAGAGCTGGTATCAGAAAAAGGTCTTTTATCTCATAATTCAAAGCTCTTTCTTCGAATTATGAAATGTTAAGGCATAGTGAAAAGTCCAGAAAATAACATGACTAACATTTGTGTATCTACCACCCAGCTTTATCAAATCTTACCATTTTTTATGTATGCTTCTTTAATTTTTTAAAGAAATAAAACAGATTCAATAAAGCCCCTTGTATAATTTTTACTAATAAGACGTCTCATACTGCCTTCCAAATTTGCTATTGTTATGTGAAGATGCATAAATAGTATCTATATGTACAATATTTGTTATCGTTTTATGTAGTTTAGAACAGTATATAAGTAAAATCGTATTTTATGTATTCTTCTGAAATTTGCTTTTTATCGCTCACTATTGTTTTTGAGATTTTTTAATGCTCAAGTACATAGCTATGGTTCATTCAATTTTACTGTTTTCCATATTGTGAACCTATTACAATGTATTTATCCATTTTCCTCTTGATGAATATTTAGATTTTTTTAAAAGTTGCTATTACAAATAATGCTGTAATAAACATTCTTGTATATGTGTCCTTGTGCACAAGTGCAAGAACTTGTTGGCTACATGCTTGGAAATTGTAATACTTCAATGGTACATATTATTGTCAAATTAGTCTCCAAAGTGTGGTACAGCAGTGTTATATGATGCCAATTTGATGGATAGGAAATGGTTCATCACTGTGGCTTCATCTGTATTTCCCTTATTAATAATAAAATTGATTATCTTTTCGTATGTTTATCAGTTAGCCATTGCTTCAATAATATTGGGTGACCAACCACCACCAAACTTAGAGGCAATCATTTATTTTCATGGGTCTACAGGCCAACTGGTGTGGCTCCACTTCAGGATGCAGGTCTGGGAATCCACATCTGTTCCATGTGTCTCTTATCCTCCTTGGGCCAGTGGACCAGCTAGTGATCCTCTTCTTGCAGCAAAAGCAGGAGCACAAGAGTGCAAGCCCCATTCCTCAATGACATTTCAAGTCCTTGCTTGTGACACTTCTGCTCATGTCCTATTGACCAAAGGAAGGCATTTTGCTGAGTCCGACATCCATAAAGTGGAGAAATGCTCCACCCCTGTGAGACCATGGCGTAGCCATGAAGGCATATAACTACTACAGGGCAGGGAAGAATTGTCACCAGTAATTTCATCTACCACAACACATTTATTGCTTATGAATTGCTGTGAATTTCTGGTTCATAGTCTTTGCTCATGTTGTCTTGAGTTGCTTGTATTTTGCTTATTGTTTTGTAGATATTCTTTACATAATATGAATTCTGATTTTTATCTATTATAAGATTATAAAAAATCTTATTTTAGTATGTGGCTTATCTTTTCACTTTGTTTATGATATTTTTCTTGTAAAGTTTAAAATTTGACTGCAGTCTAAATAGTTATCAGTTTTTCCTTTTACAGTTTGCACTCATTGTGTTGTTTTAGAAAATTATCTGCAAGCTGAGGTCATTAATATACCCTCCAATGTTATCTTCTAAGAGTAGTAAAGTTTCATTTTTCCATGTAGGTTCATGATTTGCTCAGAACTTTTAAGTTTTTTCTATTTTTTCTGTAAATTCTCTTATATATTCTACATAAATAATCATATCATTTATGAGTAATAAAATTTGGTCTTTTTGTTTCCAATTCTTAAATCTTTTTTTCTTTTTCTTATGACACTAAGCCAGAAAAATGTGGACCAGGAGTTGCACAGCAAGTATCCCCCCCACTCCTTGATTTTAATGGAAATATTTCCAATGTTTTACTACTGCAGGAGATTGATCACAAAGAAAGTAATCAGAAAATAAATGATAAGCTAAAATTCCATATACCACTAAAATATTATTATAGAACATAGGCAAAATGAATGTATTTCCCAACAAAGCAAAACTAAAAAGGAGAGGGTTTATCATTGCATACCTTTGCTAAAGGCAAAACTAAAGAAGGAGAAGAAAATAAAATCTCTAAAAGAAGGATTAAAATGCAAAAAGGAATGTTAAGAAAATAAATTGGCATATCTGTGAGTAAAGCAAGCGTTGATTGAATAAAATAGGAATAATAATAATGACTATGTAATTATAGGAATATCAGACACAGTACAACTAAACATTGAGTAATATAAGAGGCAAGCAGACAATCTAAGTTAAAGCTTTAGAGTTCTTACATGTTTTTGAATAACAATAAAGATATTGACAAAATGTAGACTCTAAGCAATTACGCAAGAGAAATTTGAAGAGTAAATCACTAAAAAATAAAAATAGAACCTATAATATTAACCAGTAAAGAGAGACAGGAGAGATCGACCTAGAAGAATTTTGGAAAGGTAGGAAAAAGGAAAACAGAAATCAAACAAAAAACTACAGAAAAATCCCAAAATATAAAGACAAGGAGGTTTTGTTTTGTTTTTTTCTTTTAAAGAATGAGAAAGGATAAACCAGGCATACAATAATCAGAAAGGGTTGATGTGGTTATAAAGAATGAGAAAGGATAAACCAGGCACACAATAATCAGAAAGGGGTGATGTGGTTATGTCAATGTCTGAAAAAATGAAAGCAAAAATAAAGATTTAATAAAGATAATGACAACCAAACGGAAATTGAGAACAATATAAAAGTCGAGAAGGAACACAGACAAAAGTTGGTTCATTGAAAGAATAAATAATCATCAAAACTGGCAAAATTAATCAAGACAAAATAAAGAAGATTCAAGTAGACATTATTAGAAATTAAAAAGGTAAATAATCACAAATACAGCAGGGACTGGAAAATAATAAAAGAATACTATGGAAAACAAGGGAAATAAATTAGAAAACTTAAGACAAAATGGACTTTTTCCGAGCAAAATGCACATAACAAAACTGATCCTAAAAGAAATAAAACACCATATTAAACCTATAACCAATAAATAAATTAGGATGTAAAATATGTATCTCACCAAAGCAAAAACTAGTTTAGATAGTTTTATAGGTAATTTATATAAAATGTGCAAGGAATAGAAAGGTCCCATCTTCTGCAGCTACTACAAAGCATAACTTAGGGGGGGTAACTGATTTTATGAGGCTAGAACCTTAATGTGGAAACAAGAGAAACGGTACAAGAAACGAATATCATAAGTCAACCTCACTTATGAACATAATTGCAAAAATCTTAATCCAAATATTAGCACATAGAAACTAGCAAAGTATTTAAAAAATGCATCTTGATCAAGGAAAACAAATGTTATTAATATTAGAATATCTAGGAATACAATTTCCCACATTAATAGATTGAAGTAGAAAAAAAACATATATGGCCATCTCAGTTGAAGAGAAAGCATTATTTGGTACAATTCAGCATCATTTATGATAAAAACAATTATAAAGAGAACATTTTTGTAAATGGAAAGGACTTTTCTTTACTTGATAGACATATCTACCAGCGATATTGGGGAAACATCTCACTTAGTACTGAGATATTAGGAGCATTCTAAGAGAATATAGTAAAAAAAAAAAGAAAAAAAAGAAAAACAAAATCCAAGAAGGAATGATCAGATAAAGAGGAGAAAAACCAGGAGTGTGAATCAGGAAAGCCAAAAAGAGAGTGGTTACTAAGAATATTGTGGTTAAAAGTGTTAAATGCTGCAAGGGTACCTGAAAATGAGGAAGACTAAAGAATATCCACTGGCTACTCAGGAATTAGTAGGAGTTATTTTAGTGGAATTGTGGGACCACAAGGAACACCTTTAATTTTGTTTAATACATTTAACATATTTGGAAAAAAAAGTAAACTGTACTGCTACTCACATAGTACTCTAAATTTCAGTTGGATTAAAGAGTTGAATATAAAAAAATATAAATAAAACAATAAGAAAAATATGGGTGAAAACTGATTAGCTCTTAGGATGAAAATGGCCTTTCTAAGTACATAAGCTAAGAAGGAATTTATAAATTTAAAGACTTATAAGTTTATGCAGTTAAACTTTGAATACCTTTCTGTATGTTAATAGGACTGAATATTCATGGAAGGCTCTAGATCAGTCTGACCATTATGTATGTTAATAAACCACATCAACTAAATTATGAAAACTTTTTAACATGTAAGATAGACCAAGACTCAATGTGTTTATTATAAAGTTATTATGATTCATTTACCAAAAAAAAAGAAAGAAATATGGATGACCTAACACATTAGAAATGCAACACAAATGAATGAATGAATGAATAAATAAATAAAGCTACCGAGATTTAATTGCCTTTCCAATTGGCAAAGATTACAAAAATAAATCCATTCCTGGTATGGGTAATTGGGTACTCATATGCTATAAATTGGTACAATTGTTCTGGAGAGCAATTTGACAACATATATAAAAATGCTTAAGTCTTCAAAGTCTCCATAGGCTTTTGACTCAGCAATTCAACATGTAGGAATTTAGTTTAAGAAATGACTGGAGAGGGATACAAAGACTTATGTACAAGAAAGTTTAATATTAGGTTTCCCAATTAGTCTTCATCCAAGTAGAACCAATGAAACACAAAGGAAATTGGATTAGGCAAGAGAATGCCAACCTTCAGGAGTTTTTACTTCATTTTTAAAAAATGTGCTAGAGAAATTCCTTCTCAATGTTTTGTGTCCAATGAAGACCATCTAACTCCATTTCCTAGAGGTTGATTTGTGGTTTGTAGCTTTTGCAGGTGTTTTATTTATCTTTGATCTCTCCTTTTAATATCTGCCATTGTTAATTAGTCCCTTCTTTAGAGTGGGGTTAAGCAAATAAAAGATATTGAAACTGAAATTAGGAGAGTTCTAAAAGAAAGTAATTAGATTAGAAATTAGATTATTTTTTCAGTATCCCTCAAATTCTATGAGGCCACTCAAATACTTTTCATACTAATTTTCACTAATAGAAAAGATTTCTGTTATAGGTCAATAACGTGATTTGTATTGTTTTCATGGAGAAATTGAGTGACTATAAAATTTGATGATTAGCACTACATGTAAAATGACTGAGAGTGAATATTTAGAAAGACACACAAGCAGTGATTTCCATTTACATTTATCAGCTTGATTTTCTACCTCAAATAGCCACAAGCACGCTTACTTCTTCCTGGTTAGAGCAGAAAGGAACACAGTGGGATCACAGACCCTAATGTGTTGGCCGTGGTCAGACTAATCAAGAACGTTGAATATGAAATCCTTTAATCAATAGAAAAGATACTGAAGTGAATAGGAAATGTTGGGAACAAAAGAAACAAAGTTAAGAAAAATATGTTGAATTTCTTAGTCTCCTCTCCTTAGATAATTCTAATTCTAATCAACTGAAATCACCCTCCTTCTCAATGAAATCACATATAACTATTATAAATCTCGTTATTATTTCTCTTCTCATATAGTTCTTTTGTAGTTTTACACAAAATTTATGCTTATCCAGGATTCTTGTAGAAGTATGTATGTATATCACAGCCTAGCTAGATTGCAAATCTCCTTGAGGGAAGAGGACATCTATTTCATTTCTTCTCTCTCTCAAATTACTTGATATGTTTGGGTATGCACCCAGTCCTTTAATAATTACCTAGTGATTTACTGATACTTTGGATTTATATATTTCAATGTCAATGTAGTGATAGAGAGACGTGGAGATGAGGAAAACAGAAATGGGGGAGAGAGAGAGGGAGAGAGAGAGAGAAGATGAGAGGATGTAGATATATTCTGAGAAGTACTTTTCTCTATTCATAAAATGAGGCTCACATGACTGAAGCTCTCCCATAACAAAATTGTTGTCAGTGTTTGCCAGATACTTCATGGTTCTTTGACTTCCTCTTCTCGGTGATCTTTATTTCCATTCTTCTCAGTTCCCCACACCCACAAACACGTCCTGAAACTGGTCAATACCATTCTTTTTCTACTTCACTAATCTTTAAATCCAATATAACACTCTCTAGTCAATGTTCTGTCCTTCCAATGAACCCACACCTGTGCTCCCACCTTACGTTCTTTGACTTCAGAGTGTCTCCTAGTCCTTTCATCCTTCGGTTTCCTTCCAATCTATCAGTCTTCTCCTGCTCTTACCAACCTAGTCCGATCCAAGCCCATAGTTCTATACCTCATCCACTACCCCTACCCTCCCAAAAACTTGTAGCTCTCTTATATTCCTCTCTTTCTATCATCCAACCTAATAAAACCTAAATCTGGATCCATTCTATTATTTAGCTTCTCTATTCCCAAATCCAGGCAGCTGAATCAGCTGCTAGAGAAAATCATGCAGCCATGCAGATTGGAGTTGCAATAAAGTTGCAGTCTCCTAACTGGTCTTCTTACCTCTAGTCTAACTCCTTTTAAATGCAGATGTAGCCTCAGAATGACGTCCAGTGCCCAGCACAACCTGGCAAATAGTGTGTACTGTAGGCCTATCTGACAATAAGTGAAAATCTTCCACACTCCTGTGGGAATGATCTTTCTAAACAATCATCTCGCCATTTTGCTTTCTGCTTAAAAAAAAATAATGGCTTTAAGTGAAATTTAAATTCCTTAGCATAAACATATAAGACCCTCTGTCATATGCTTCTTCAGTCTCTTCTTCTACCACGCCCAATATTCAGACGTGCTTGTGGAAAACAGAGCACTGTGGAGTTCTTCTCCCACTGTATTGTTTCACAGAGGAGGTACCAATGGGGTTTGTCCTCCGATAGACTTCCAAAGTCTGGCTGAATGACTATGACTTAGTCCCTCAGTCTCTTTGAATTTTGATTGAGGGTAAACCGTTCCTATTTTGCAGGGCAGTTGGGAGGATTAGGAAAAAAAAAATATGTAAAGTGATGAGAACATGCTGTCTGTTTATCTTATGTTCCTTTGTATCTTTCTCATCTTACTTAGAAGTGATATTTCCATGTTTAGCAGACAGTGGGTTCCAATAATTATTACAATTCCACACATTTTTTCCCACTGCTCAGAATGTCCTTTGAAACTTTCTTTTCTTGGTTGACTTCTACTCTTCCTTTAAGATTCAATTTAGTATTTCTCTAATACAGAGAACCTTCTCTTTGTACCAGACTGGGCCAACTGTCTCTTCTATATTCCTTCAAGGAACTTGGATAACTTATTCCTAGTATTTCCCACATTATATTAAAATTATCCAGCTATGTTTCTGCCTCTCTGTCTTGCTTGTAAGCTTATTGAGCCTAATTCATCTTTCTACTGTAGCACTAACATCACATCTGACACACAGCATGTACTCAAGACGTTTACTGGACTGAAATGTGAAACTAGAAAACAAACAACAGAAAACAATGATCAATTTTATTAAGTATTTAAGGATATGACACTTTAACATATAGGGGAAAAAAGGGAGAAACACAACTATATAGAGATTACAGTATTCAAATAATCACATAAGTTTCAAAAAGTTTAGGATTGACATAGTCTGATGACAAAGAGATGGCAGGCCTATTTTGGAACAGTCTATACTTCCTTTATCTTAAATTGACTTTTAAACACCAGAGAAAGTCTACTGGCTATTATCTGGAGACCAGATGGCTGAATAGAGCCAGGGACATGCAGGGGTTTGTGTTTTTTTAAAAAAATTCATTTATTGGGTATTAGGGCTAAATAGAACTGAACCAAAAATATTTTTGGTTACTCCTGGTGTCTCATTATATGAAGAAGACCAATTCTTTTGTGGCTATATTCTTGCCCAGCACTTTCTTTTTGTATGTATTTCTGATGTTATCCCAACTTCCAAATAAGAAAGGAAATATTGAAGAAAGGCCAAGGATTATCTTTTTTTGTGTTGGACTTTGTAGTGTGATTTTATTTTTATATTTTTATATTTATTTACTGATAATTATACAGAGTACTGACTTACATTTGAAAAATGGAGCTCTTCCTTCTATTTTTAATGCAGGTCCCTTATGGCCTGAGCTGTCTCTGTCACATGCCGCTTCCAGCAGTGCGTGGTGCTTCATGATTGCTGAGTTATAATAGAATGAGTAAGGTTTATTATGTCATAGGATTATTCATGCATTATCTTCAAAAGAGCAACTGGGCTGTTTACTTTTTGGTTTCCTAGTTGATAACCCATTATATTAACTGAAATAGTTTTTAACCTCTATTTTTTTAGTTCGTGGGAGGCCTAATGGTGGATGAGGGCTTCATCCTTAGAGAGCACTCTATCTCCTTCTATGTTCCAGTCATAGAATTGTATGCCATAATTAGATGAAATCATGATTATGTTGCTATGTAAACTTTACTGAGAACTTTCCTTCCTGTTTCTTCTAAATATTCTTGCCAAAAGTCACGAGTACAATTCAAAGTGGCCAATTTATAGACATTATTGGCAGTATAAGTTAATCCAAGTATATGCCTTAGAAAGAGTCTATAGCACCCAAGTGACTTTCCTTAGCCAAGTATTTTTAGTTAGTAGTCAAAAATTTAAGATTATAGAGTTGATGAATGTCTACAGCTTGTGGCCTGTTTACCCTTAGACAGCCCCTTTTTTCCTTTTGTAGCACTTGACATGCATTAAAGGATCAGTGGACATTCTCCTCATGAGGAGGTAGGGTGGTATTTGGGACTGTGCAACTCTGGAAATTACATGGGGATCCTTGCTGGAATTGGCCCTGAGGGAGTGGACTTATCTGTGTATTAGTCCCCTCTTGTTTTTTTTTTTTGTTTGTTTGTTTGTTTTTTTTTGGAGGAAGATTAGCCCTCAGCTAACTACTGCCAGTCCTCCTCTTTTTGCTGAGGAAGCCTGGCTCTGAGCTAACATCCGTGCCCATCTTCCTCTAGTTTATACGTGGGACGCCTACCACAGCATGGCTGCCAAGCAGTGCCATGTCCGCACCCAGGATCCGAACCAGCGAACCCCGGGCCGCCAAGAAGCGGAACGTGCGAACTTAACCGCTGCGCCACCGGGCCGGCCCTGTATTAGTCCCCTCTTAAAGGTTGTGTCTGGTTGAGAACTGGGCCATTGGGACATCACGTGGAGTGGGCCTGTAAATTTGGACAGCAATATCACTTAGTAATGAGAAGCTAAGGAAGGGAAATCAGCAGGGAGTATATGAGCTATACGCATTCTTCTTAGCTTTTGAAGTCAGACAATCCTAGACAAACAGATTGTTTAGAAAACCAAGGGAGTGGGGAACCCCATAGGAGAGATATTGTACTTCCTGCCCGTCTGACAATGAGAGTTTGAGCTAGTTTTAATGTAATATGGAATAAGAATGTGACTATATTGAAATCCTGAGTATTTATAGAAAAATTCACTCTTAGTGAAACAAAGCAAAGATTTGATTTTCTTCTTCTCTGCCTTTCTGTTCCAGTTATCTACTGTTGCATAACAAAGTATCTTAAAACTTAGTGGCATATAACAACCATTTATTAGGCTTATGGGTTCTGTGGGTAATGAATTTGGGCAGGGCCCAGCAGAGATGGTTTATCTCTGCTCCCACAAAGCCTGTGACCTCAGCTAGAAGACTCAAAGGCTGAGGAAGCTTCTGCAGATTCGTGCACATTCATATGCCTGGTGGTTAATGCTGGCTGTTGGCTGGGACTTCAGCCAGGACACCTACAAGTGGCTTCTCTTTGTAGCTTGGGCTTCCTCACAACATGGTGGCTAGTTTCTAAGGATCAAACTCTCAAGAGAGAAAGCCAGGCAGAAGCTGTATCATCTTTCTACCCCAGCCTTAGAAATCATACTTGTCATTTACATAACATTCTATTTTCTGAGGAAATCACAAAGGCTCAGTCAGGTTCAAGTCATGAGAAATAGGCTCTACTTCTTGATGAAGAAGTAGCAAGATTGGATAAGAGCCTGTGAAATCAGAACTATTATTGCAACCATTTTTGGAAAATACAATCTGTCACACCCTTCTCCACCCTCACCCCAAATCAGTCATCTTAAGTAAATCTGAACTTCTTTTAATGATCTGTAGTTAAGTAACCAAATGGTGAAATATATTAAGAACAAAAAAAACAATTTGACATGTTCTGCTATTCTGTTCATCAGCTGTAGCATCTAACTAAGGCAATATTTCTGGATAGCATACTTGGTGGTATAAAATAACAAATAAATAAATCAACACAACAGTTATTGTTCTTGAATGCACAAATATTTAAGATAAAATATTACTAAGTAGTTTTCACAGTAGATAAAAAGCTAGTATACAACAGAATAAAAATATTCCAACTGTTAATACAAAGTGTATTTTGTTCCTTTTCATTTCTTTCATTTGACATGGAAAAGGTTGATTTTCTTCTTTCACTTTCATTTCAATGGAAATTTAAAAGTCAAGTGTCTTTCTGTGTAAAGTAACAATATTTATGTTATATTAACTTTAAAATTCAGACAACATGCTTTTCCTCTAGTTATAAATTCCCACTTACATGTTGTAATTGAACATGTCAGACAAGATTGCTCAAGACTTCCACAAAGGATGACTGCATAAGTATTACCCTAATCTGACCAAAAAAGCATGAAATGAAGCACATGCAGGGAAGAAAACTATATCAGTGCTGAAACTAAGGAAAAGTCCAAGCACAGACACAAGATTTGAGGAACATATGAGACATGAGGAACATCAGATATAGCCCAATTTCAGACAAATATGGAGACATAAAGAGTCAGGACATAAGCAAGATAGGAGGGAAGTAGAAATGACATTGTAATGCTAAGGCCCAAAAATAGGAGCTAGAGTGTGGGATGGATTATAGGAAGTTTTGGGGATAATCAAATGCCTAATAGGTATATATCAAATTCTATACTTCAAAAACAGGAAATGGATTTCATATACTCCTAAAAGAAGTAAAAAATGTGTATACACTTTTACCCAGCTATTTTTTCTCCTTGCATCTTCCCTAAGGAATAATTTGAGATGTGATCAATAGATATGAATAAGGTTGTTCACCACAGTTATTTATAAGGCAAAATATGAAAAATACTCAGAATGTCAATCAATAGTAGATTAGAAATCTGTCTTAATTTCTCTCTAGTCACAATGAATCCCATGAGATGTGTGTCTTTCTTTATTGAAATAGAATGTTGTCTATATTGTAGAAGTAAGTAACACATAAGAAAATATGAACTTTTATGTGTAATACACACATCTTGTATTTATTTACATTAAATGTTAATAGTTGCTAATATTCTTAGCAGTTCTTTCTCTGCGAGGTAGTGGTTTTACCTTTTCTTTCTACCATTTTGTCTTCTGTGAATCTTTTATAATAATCACATTTTACTTTTGTGATTAGAATGAAAGCTATCTTTTTTTAACTTTTTTTCTTAATTTTGATTCTTTAGCTGATAAAATCTCAGGACACTGTTATAATTGGATTCTGTCAACCCACTGTGTAGATATTACAGAGTTTATTGGTGGTGTGATTAACTTCCCCTCCTTCCTCACACCCATTTTCTCTCAAATTAGTGCATAGAAGCAGAATTTGTCTGACTTTAGTTTGTACCTTGAGAAAAGATTCACTCTACCTTTCATGGTGCCTAGAGAATTTACAGGCTTGTTTTATGTTACAGTAAAACCTTGATTCGCCTGAACCGATATAACAGGAACCAAAAACCAGAATGAGAAAATTTCTTCTACGAAAAAGATGTAATTAATAAATCTTCCTTGGAGGGAACTTATTTTAACATTACTTTACAGCCTCCAGGAGATATGATGCCAATACACATCCAGCCCCACCCCCTAATCTTCTTCTATCTATGGCAACTGACCTGCGTCATGAAAACAGATGTTTCCAATAAAACATCTTTGGTCATCAAAGGTTGTTCTACCCAGTCTGCTATGTTTATTACAGTAAGAAAATGCCTAGTACATTATATAAATTAAATTTAATTAACTCTAGTTACTTTACTTCATGAGTATCATGTTTAACAACTTCCTTTTTGCCTTATTAGGATATGTCATTCAGAAATATGAATGACTAACTCTCATTAATATATATATTCCATGTACATCCCCAAAGTATTTCTGGCAGTTTACAATGAATGACAGACTTCACATCTTAAGATAGGGTCAAGTAGCAAAGATCATTTTGCTGAATAATAATAGCAGCATCTCATTTATTTAAGATCTATGTAGCAATTTTCACTATCTAGCAAGAAATTAAAAACAAAGAAAAAACTCCTTACAGGCCAAATAGATGTCACAAAGTTCTGATACCACAAAAAGCTCATGCCGCTTATTCACAGATGAGTTCCTCAATTTCAGTTACTAGTTCTGTTAATTTATACAGGATTCTAACCAATTTGGTTGTGAGGCTCTTCCACCTAGCACAAATTAGAGGTGACAAGATATATGTAGGATGAGAAAGATACATTTTCTTTTTAAAAATTGGCGCCTGAGCTAACATCTGTTGCAAATCTTTTTTTTTCTTCTTCTATTTCTCCCCAGAGGCCCCCAGTACATAGTTGTATGTTCCAGTTGTAGGTCCTTCTGGCTGTGCTTTGTGGGATGCTGCCTCAGTGTCACCTGATGAGCAGTGCTATTTTTGCACCCAGGACCTGGACGGGTGAAACCCTGGGCCACTGAAGCGGAGCATGCGAACTTAACCACTCGGCCACAGGGCCGGCCCAAAGGATGCATTTTTAAAAGTAAGAACTCTGATAGGCACAAGATGGGATAACTGATAGCTTAACAGTAGAGCAGGAGACGGGAATATTTTATTTCATTTTATTTATTTATTTATATTTTGAGGAAGATTACCCCTGAGCTAACTACTGCCGATCCTCCTCTTTTTGCTGAGGAAGACTGGCCCTGAGCTAACATCCATGCCCATCTTCCTCTACTTTATACATGGGACACCTACCACAGCACGGCTTTTGCCAAGCAGTGCCATGTCCGCACCCAGGATCTGAACCAGCGATCCCTGGGCCACTGAGAAGCAGAACGTGCACACTTAACTGCTGCACCACTGGGCCGGCCCCGACAGGATTAAGATTGCAAAGACATCCAACCTGCTCACTTTTCCAACCCTTTGGAGCATTACTGGATTACAGCCTGATGTAAGTTTTAGGTTTAAAAAGCAAGGTTTCGGTGGTTAGGGGTGAACGCCAGCAATCTGGGAAATAAACTAATTCCACAATAATGCTGGATAAACCAACTATTGTTACTGAGCAAGGGCTTGCCACCCAGTGCACAGAGGCTGACACCATGGCACTGGCTTTTGAGACAACCTTGCTTATTGCAAGGTTGACCTGCAAGAGACAAGAGGCAAGGCTCTCAAATCTGTTTCACTAGTCCAAGGTTTGAGATAAAGTTTAAGGGGTTCAGGAGGCCCGGCTGGTATTCGGAAACACTGGGAGGATGAATTTCCATTCGTAGGTCAAAATTTTCTTTTCTGCACATGCTCCTGGCTGGCTTGCTGCCCCTGAAAAATAGCTTCAACGTTCTGTTGTTAAGATGGGGTCAGTCATAGGAGGTTACCAGGAAAGGCACAGTGAACAAGGGTAAGCTTATTATGCAGATTTAAGTCATTTCCATCTCCTCCATAAGAGTTTGTAGAGAGTTAGAGTCATCCTGCTCTTCTTGACATAGAGAGGGAGATACCCTTTCAAATGGAGGTTTGTCTTATAAATGTCTTACAAAAAGGTAACTTTTATTAGGTTTTCAGAGCTTTTCCTGTGTCTGCTGTTTCTTTCTTTTTGGAAGGGATAGATTTGCCCTGAGCTAGCATCTGTTGCCAATCTTCCTCTTTTTTTTTTCTCCCCACAGCCCCAGGACATGGTTGTATATTCTAGTTGTAAGTCATTCTAGTTCTTCTATGTGAGCTGCCACCACAGGATGGTTACTGACAGATGTGTGGTGTGATACTGTGACCAGGAAGTGAACCCAGGCCACTGAAGTAATAAGCACTAAACTTTAACCACTGAACTGTCAGGGCTGGCCCCTGTGTCTGCTCTTTCTTAATAATCATCAGCTCAAAATAATCTTTTTGTTTTTGAGGAAGGTTAGCCCTGAGCTGACTACTGCCAATCCTCCTCTTTTTGCTCAGGAAGCCAGGCCCTGAGCTAACATCTGTGCCCATCTTCCTCTACTTTATACATGGGATGCCTGCGACAGCATGGCTTTTGCCAAGTGGTGCCATGTCTGCACCCGGGATCTGCACCTGGCATCCGAACCTGCGAACCCTGGGCTGCCAAGAAGAGGAACATGCGAACTTAACCACTGCGCCACCAGGCCGGCCCCTCAAAATAATCTTTATGCCAAAGAGGCATATTTTGGGGTGGCAGATTCTGTTCCTGGTCCTGTCGTTACACTATTACTGTTTTTTATTTGGTCACGACTCTGTACCTGTGAAAATTTCAAAAGATGTTACTTAATTCTACTGCTATTTATTACATGGCTTTGAAAGTCAATGATTTGATTGCAATTAATATTTTCTAGAAAGAAGAAAAACAAGTGTATTATAATATAGATTATTCTACTCAGGCCTCTTTTAATTACAGGAAACAGACCTATACTAAAATTATCTCAAGTAAAAAGAAGAGAATTTTTTTGGAAGTGTGGCAGAGTGAGCCGAAATCCTTCAGCTTTCCAGACCAATGTAAAGGGAGAAATCTAGCAATTAGAGAAAAGTCATTTAGCAATATGGATTAAAAGAAAAGTGGGCGGGTATGTTATACAATTCGGGGCAAGAAGGAGGTGAATACTCTTAGCACAGTAAGGCAAGGTTTTACTTTGCAAGAACTAGGGTCAAATATGTTAATAGAAGGAAGATACATTTCTCATGTGCACCATCTGGAGATATGAGGTGGATAATTCATCCTCATAATAGTAAAATCCTGTTTACTTTAATGCTCCTTTAGTGTAAAACTAGCCCAAGTCTAGAGTGGAATATCCCCTCCCTCATCATCACATCCGTGAGGCCAGAACTCTCTCCTCCTTTCTACCTCCCAAGGAGAGTCAGCAGACATTGAGAAAGCAGTGGTGACCAAGCAAAAGAGAAAAGCCAGTGACATAGAGGGCTCTGAAGGTTGTGAAATTTTCAAGTCTTAAGATTACTCTGAACCAGAGATAATTGAATAGGAAGGGGGAATTCCAGAGGATGTAAAGTGGGGTCAGGATTCAAGAAAGGGAGAGGATCAAGGAAGAGAGTTTTGGGAAATAAGGAGCTAAGAGTTGAAGGAAGGAGGAATTTGCCACCCGGAAACATGCCTCTTTGGCAGAAGGATTATCTTGAGTAGATCATTTTTTAAGAAACAGAGGATGTAAGAAAAGCTCTGGAAACTGAGTAGAAGTTAATGCTTTTGTAAGGGACATTTACATTTACAAGGGAAATTGTAAACCCCCATTTGTAATGGTATCTCCCTCTCTGTACCAGGAAGAGGAGGATAACTAAATTTCTAGAAACTTTTCTCAATGGAGAAGGCAATGACTTAAATCTGCTTAATAACTTTACCCTTGTTTACTGTGCTTTGTCTGGTAACCTCTTGTGACTGGCCTTCCCCCCACCCCCCAACATCTTTCTTTTGTCTTTAGCTGGAGATGGTATTTAAGATGATGGCTTGGTCTATTTCAGGGAGTTACTCAGTTTTTTTAATAGCATGTATACAAGAGGTATACATGTTATAAAACTTCTGCCTGTTTTTCTCCTGTTAATATTTATTTCAGGGGGTCTCAGCTCAAAACCTACAAAGTAGAGAGAAAATTATTTTTCTTCATCTACAGAGTCAAGGAATAAGGGAAAAAAGCAGATTCCCCATCCTTCCCTCCCTTCCTCTCCCACCTCCCGTAATCACATGTCCTATATGACTTTGAACAGTTACCTAAATTTCTTTAGTAAAAGCAAGCAAGGGTTGGACCTACATTCCATGGACAATGGATGCTGGCACCAATGGTGGCACCTCACTGGTGTTACTGAGCAATGGGCTCATTCTGCTTGCCACAAGACTAACCAAAAAGTCAGGAGGCAAGTTGGTGGAATAGAAAGGCTTTATTCATTTTTGCCAGCAAAGATGGAAGATGGTGGACTAGTATCCTTAAAGCCCTTCTTCCAGAACAAAGATTACAGGCCAGTTATATAGGGGAACACAGTTTCTTCAGACATCTGGTCTCTGGGTGGGGCAGACATCTGATGTTAGATCCTGATAATCTTTTGTTGTTCCTCCCTTGTGGTCAGTGTTCCTGTTTTTGAGAGACTGGAGCAATGCCCTATACCCTGATTTCATTTAAAGATAATAAGAACAAAAGCTTTAATATGCATAGTAAAGATTATTGTTTACGTGAGTGGCACCAGTGAAACCAGCTCAACACAAGGTAGACATAAGGGAAGCCATGTTGTAGAAAAGAGACCATATTGTAACTTTGAATGACCTCTGATTAACCCAGCTGGATTTGCACCCTCCAGGAGATCCACCTGCTCCGTAGATTTTATGATCCCTGCTTGTGCAAGTACCTCCAAGCTGCCATAAGATGATAACTTCATTCTTTTGAGTTCCTCAGGAATGTGATCACCCAAAAACAGAGAATGTATGCTGATAGCCATGATCAATGAAAACTGAAAGACCTGGTGTGGTGACTCCTGGGCCAACATTCCTAAGTCCTTCCCCTATAACCCACTGGCCTATATAACTGCTTCAAGATTCTGTGCCCCCTGTAAGGTGGTTCTCTTGGACGTTAGTCAGCCATCTTCCCTCTTGCTAGCAAGCTGTAATAAAATGCCCTTTTTCTGCCACCTTCCTGCCTCTTGATGATTGGCTTTTGTCCCACGGAGAGCAGATTGTGCCCTTTGTCCAGTAACAACAACACTAGTGGGCATGGACTATCTACTCACAGATGATGATCCAGGTAGAGAAACAATAAGGTGAGTCATCTTTCACCCCAGGTCTTCTCTTCTTAGAGGGCAGAACTGCCTGGAAGTGTGGTTTTCTTTGTAGCTGAAAATGAATGGAGCTCCCACATGGGGGTATCTGAGGATATATGTGTAATCGGATTATCTAAAATAACTGTGATATGTGTGGAATCGGTGAGCCTTACCCTTTTATTTCCCTCATCTCTAGTTAGAGTTAGGAGTCAGGAGGATAATGGAAGAGTGGGATTTTTTTTGCAGTGGGAATTTTTCAGTTAGCAGTTTGAGGCTAATTCAACATGCATAGGTTATTGAACCTGAATGTCACAAGTAGAGTTATCGAAACCCAGACAAAGAAGAAAGTTCTGGTACTTTGTGTTGTTAAAACTCTTCCAAAGGAAAAGAGAATTTCTAGACATCTGGCTTTCCTAATTAGCTGCAAGTGAGCCAGTTAGCTGCTCACAGCTAATCTCATATTCACTTCTCTCTCTCTCTTCCTGCAGGAGAAAATAGATTCATATTAAATGTTATAATCTCTCAGTTCTTCTCTGTAGCCATGAACAATCTCAGGTCTTTCTGAAAGGCAACTCCATCTGACAATATGGAACACCCTGGAGCTGACAGTAGATAGTGTAAGGCTATGCTATCCAATATGGTAGCCACTAGCCACAGGTGGCTAATGAGTGCTTGAAATAAGACTACATAGTCTGAATCAAGGTGGTCTGTAAGCATAAAATGCATGTTGGATTTCAAAAGCTTGATATGAAAAAAGAAAAAGTAAAATATCTCATTAACAAATTTTAATATTGATTACATGTGGAAATAATATTTTGGATACATTAAATTAAATTAAATTTAAAGTTAAAATTAATTTAGCCAGTTTATTTTTGCATCTTTTGATGTAGCTACTAGAAAATTTTAAATTGTATATGTCCTTTGCATTATATATCCACTGGATAGCTTTGGTCTAGAAACTAAAATTTAGTCACCAAACCAAAAACAATGAGAAAAATCTAACTGACACATTAATTTTCTAAGTGCTGGTTAACATAATTTGGTTGTGTTTTCTTTGTAAGTTTTAGCTCCTCTTCGAGAGTAAACTCCACATGATAGCCTTTGAACTTGTGCTTGTTGAAGGATGTATAACTTGAATGAAGTGCATCTGAAATGCCACAGGTATTACAAAATATTTTTCCCACAAAATGGTTTTCAAAAGAAGTTTGTAAAGATTTTTGCCTTCTAAGGTGAAATAGGTCATTCCTCTTCCTGGAAATCTTCAATAGCTTGCCACTCTTTAGAAGAGAATTCAAGCTATTGAAGGAACTTTGTGATCTGCTCTAGACGTCCTTAGCCAGTCTCATCTCCTATTGCACCTCTGCATGGACCCTAATCCGAGCCATTCTCCATGTGCCGTATGTAAAAGAACTCTGAGAATTACTTTATAAACGACATTTTGGAAAAGTGTACAACTATGCAAAGATGCTGAATAGTACCCCACTAGAAGACTTTTCTCTAACCTGGTTAAAGTTTTTAACACAACCAAAGAAAGAACACAGCCTTAGAACACAGTCCAAGGGCGTGTGGTCAGCCCTAGAAGCATACAAAAAGGAAGAGTGGGAAGGCAGACTTGGACTACGCTCATTCTGGTCCAGTTTAGAGGAGAAGGGGTACTGTTGGGACTATTGGAATGTGCGGGCATTCCCGGAGCTTGTTCCTTTTGTGCAGCTGGACACATCAAGCTATCAAAATGACGCTTTTTAAAAGCATTGTAACCATACTACTAGCTGACATTTTCTGACTTCTTGTATCCCAAGCATCTTTCTCAGTATAGGGCTTTCCATTTAGCTTGTCTTTGGGGGGAGACATGTGCTGGCTGGGCAACATGGTCATCTGCATTTCCCAGCAGTTATATGTCTTATTGTAAATTTATAAATTGGCATTTTGATTTATATTCTTTAGACTTTTGGGAGTTGGTGAGTGTGGGTCATTGTCTCTGAATCTGATCAACTCTGGGGCATTGATAAAATCAAATTCCGGAGCTGCCTGGGTGAGGGGCTGACCCTAGATCATTGTGAATTAGTCATAGTAATAGCTGTTTGCCTAGGGACGCCTCAGTCCACTTCAACTCAACTCCATAACATGCTGTTTATACTCCTGTGTAGCACGTATTTAACGTTATCTTGCATTGGATCAATTGTTTATATGCCTGTCTTCCTATCCTGTTAGACTATAAACTTGCTGAAGGCAGAGGCTGTGTATTTGTCTCTGTATTTGCAGTATTATATATAAGGTTCGTTGCTCACAAGGTGTGCAGTAAACAAATGTTTGCTGTGTGGGTAGATGGTGCCTAGTGGTTTTTGAAGTTATGTTTTGTGGGATGAAGCATAATGTTTTTTTCCTTCTGATGTTGGTGGTATTATATCATGGTGTTATTAGAATAGTATCTTATGGCAACTTTTGGATAGAAGTACCTTCAGAGGCAGCATTATCCCTATAGGGTCTCCCTGAAAATATCAGTGACCTTGTCAAATTTCACAGATGTCTTAGATTTGCTTCAATTAGGTTGTAATAATTTAAGTGTGGAAATTGGAAATAGGTACTTTGTTTTCAAAACTGGTTTTATAAAATATTGAATATATACAGAATAATCCTTATGAATAAAGATTAATGATACAATAAACATCCGTGTACCTGGTATCCAGTTTAAGAAACAGTGCATTATCATTATCTTTGAAATCTCTTGGTGCCTCTCCATAATTCTATCCCCTTTGTTCTTCTACAAGGGACTCAATATCCTGAAACACATTGTCATTTAATTAAAAAGCTAAAATAAAAATAAAATCCAAACACTTCTGACAGTTATGAACATTCTTGGCCAATCTTAGCAGTTGAAGTTGATTTTTTTATTGTGATTTGTGATTAAGTTTCTGATTATTGTGTATTTTGAGAGAAATAATTAGAAATCGTAATTTCATGGGATTTTTAAAAGAATTCATCATAAAATGTGGTGACTAGAAGAAACTCTGGTGTCTCTAGAGGTGATCTGGGATCTTATGCAGGAGGTGGTATGTGAGTGGGATAGGAGAAAGATTTGGCACATGCTTAAGAAACACATATCCTAGGAGGTTCTCTGGAGATTTACATCAAGTAAATTAATTGATGAGGTTCACATCCCTAAAATGAGGAAATAACTAGCAGGGCACAAAATAGGGATGTGTTTTCCCTGTGCTGATGTGCCTCTTGTTGACAGATTCTCCTTGGCATCCTGTTAGACTATAGACCAGTCGAAAAAATCAGTAAAAATTGGCTCTAGTCCTGGATGGATTTTTGGATACCTTTGTTCTAGGAAATAGGAAAACACTTACCTCTAAGACCTAACGTATAGATAATGGTTATATTGGAAGACATAAAATTGTCTAGTTCCTTTAAAAAAAAAAGTAGCATTAATGCTTTTCCTTTAAAAAGGAAGATTAATTCATTAAGTCAGAATTTTTAATGGATTATTTGTGTGTGCATGCAATAATCTTAAATCCTGGCCCAAGGGATAGCAATCTAGACCAGGAGGGTGATGGGGAAAAACACATTAGGGTAATGGATTTCAGTAGCCTACTTCAAAAGGGGGAATTTTAATGGTTCTGTGGGCCATCACAGTGTTATTCTGAAAGTACAGTAATGGAAATACGCGAAGCTAACGGGCTGTGGTTAGATACATTAGGCTCTTTGAAAAGGGCTGCCAGTCTGTAAAAAAGTGCCTCAGTCAGAGTTTTCTACTTTCTATGTTATGCCCCAGAAATTAAATGAAATTGGTTTAAGACTTTGAAGCAGCAAAGTCTGTTGCACCTCAAACAAGGCTTTGTTTGGGGGAATTGATGGCTTGTTACTACTGCATTTACGGAGCACCTAGGGAACTTTAAAGTCCAGAGAAACCTAGATTTGGAGGGAAAAGGTCTCAGAATCACACGCTGGGTGAAGTGGTGCCTGGGATCAGAATCATGCTCTCTGGGGCTGCTCTTAACTTAGCTCAGAAACAGGAGATGATGAATTGGTGATATTTTAAGCAAACTGAATTTCATAACTTATGGATTCGAGGACTTGCTCCAGGGACTTTATCTGTGTAATTCCTTTGATTTGTAAGACCTCTGGACTATAATTGGCCTTTAGCCTGCATGTTACTCATTATTAAAAATGATTTGTGCCGGTAGCAAGAAAATGGACTGCACTATGAGAAGTGACATTTAAAAAATGCTTGGATTAAATTTAACTTCCTAAAGTCCAGAGGTATCCGACTCATGGAACGTGACATCTGCCTGACGTTTTCTTCGAGATATGTGTGGCAAGTTCTGATTTGTACACTCCATCTTATTCTCAACTTACTTTCACTCATCGCATGACAAGTACCAGGAATGGAAAATGCCTAAAGTTGTAAAACTGCACCTGCAGTTGGAGTTTTTGTGGCAATGTCCCCCCCGGAGCTCCAAGACAAAGCTATTTTTTTCCTTGTAAAATAAAATATATCTCTACTTTTCAGCTTTTTAGAGCTGTAAGAAATATCTTCCAGTTTCTGGCCCCTATACCCCTCACTCCAGTTTGTGTCACCTATTTATCATCTCTCAAATGTTCTCACAGGAAACAAACACTCTGACTGGTTTTTGATTTAGCAGAAAGACTACATTAGTGATTTTTAAAAGGCAGGGCTGTTCATCTCATTCCCTGTTTAATACCCTTCACTGACTTCCTGTATAAACGTGGAATCCTAAATGTAGCCTCTATGACACAGCAGCATCTGGAACCTGCATAGACGAGGAGGTCATCTATCATATTGGAAGAGGGAAATAGAGGCTATGTTCACTGAATTCAAGGGACGTGCTGGAAAAAAATTAAAATGAGGGAGACTACAGAATATTCATGTTTTGATGTTTTGGCAACTATCAGAGTGAGATGAACCAGGATAACAGCTGGTGTTTAGCCCAATGGAGCAGAGAGTTGGTTTAGACTGAATGGCTCAGATACCACTTCTGCTTTCCTGAGTTATTGCCCAATCCTTATGTTAGTGATATTATAATTAGAAAATCCATATGCAAATGAGGAAACCAGCAAGTGAACAACAAATACATGAGCCTAAGACATAACTTCAAAACTGTAGGATCCCTTAGTGATGTGTTGGTAATCAATATGAATAAACCAGTTACTGTTATCCATGTTGCATAATTGGTTCTAATGGTGGCATTGCTGGGAGGTGGTAACGTTAGGACTGGAAATAGTAGAACTTGCTAGTCTGATATGGTAACTTTTGTTACTTAGGTTGGATTCCTAGCCCTGTGACAAGTTTGTTGCTAAACTTAGGGGTTAGGATGGGTAGGAGGAAGAAAAACATGCCTTTTGCCTGGTGTGCTCTTTCTCCACATTTTACTTGGGCAACCCAAGTGAAGTACCAGGCTGGAGTACTTCACTTCTTATCCACCTGTTATTCTTAGTAGTAGCACTCAGTTCTTTGCTTTCCTAGAACTTATCACAATTTATGTGTACTGGGGTGTTTATTTGTATACTGTCTCCTTCACTATATGAAATAAATCCGTGGGCCAGGGCCAAGCCTGTTTCATCTGTCACAGAAGCTATAGCATTTAGTGCAATGCCTGTCACGCAGGAAATTTTCAATAATAAATAAGCAGATTATGGTTGTATCAGTTAAAAATGCTTCATTTACAAATGACAGAAAAACCCAACTCAAATTACCTTAAGCAAAAAGAGGAATTCATTGCTTTACGTAGCTGAAAAGTCCAGAGGTAAGGTTGGCTTTGGACACTTTTGAACCAGAGATTCAGATGGTATCACCAAGAATCTATTTCATCTATGTCTCTCTGTTCTGCTTTCTGTGGTCTTGTTTTCATCCACCAGCTCCAAATGACTGCCCCTTTGCTTTTCCAGGCTCTCCCTTTATGGGGGAATAAAAAGAGTCCTCAGCAGCTTCAGACCACACATTCTCATACTTCATGGTCAAGACTGTCCAGGGTCCAAAAGAGAGTTTCTTCTAGACTATGTCTGTTTCTCAGAAGCCCCAGCATATATATGTTTGATTTTCATTGGCTTTGATTTTGGTAAACACACATCCATCACTTTGTCAGTGTGATGAGGAAGACGAGTTATGACAATTGGATTACACCAATCTGGGTTCATCCATGGAAACTGGGGTAAAGCTAATCCTAGCCAAGTCACAAGATTAAGAATGGGAGAGGGATGGATTTCTCAAAGCAAATTCCATGTTGAGGATGCCAGGCAGCCAAAGAAGCAGATATCTACTATACGACTACTGGATGAGAAACACGAGTTTCATATTTGTTTACTTCTTTGTCTCATACTTTCTCTTCTGACAGTGTGGTAGCCGGTCTACCATTTTACCAAGACATTTGGTGCCTGTATATTCCATTGCTATTGACTACTCACCCCGTAACAGACTCATAGCCTCTCCTAGATTGTCGGTACATAAAGTTATCATCTCTCTGACTCTTTGCTCCTGCTTGGGCTTGGGTGCTACTTGGGTCCATTATCTTGCATCTCTTGCTTTCTGTATATCTCCTCCTCTTCTTTCTGAACCTCCTTTGTGAAAGGCTAGAGCTAGCCTGACTGAACATTTATACTTCAAAAGATCAAATGTCTTATCCTCAAGAAGTGTGAGACAGAGGAGAATGACAGGTCAAAATCAGTGAAATCAGGTCAAACAACAAGTCCAGAGGCCAGGTTCAGTGTTGAAAACTAGAAATGAGACTTAAAAGGTATCAGGAACAAGGCAAAAACTTGAATGGAAAGTGAGTGACCCAGGCAACTGCATTCAGTGTCCAGGGCTTGCCTTTATGGGCTTTATGTACGTGCTTAATGGATGTTCTGTACTGGCTCGAAGGAAGAGGGTGTGGTGAGAGTCTTTCTCAACTGGTCATAATGACCTAAATTGTATGCCTGGGTTCCTGTGTGTGTGTGTGTGTGTGTGTGTGTGTGTGCATGGCATGCATACTCGATTTATTAAATAAGGTTTTATATTGCTTACCTTTGCTTAAAATGTTAAAAGGCAGATGAACAGTGCTAGGGTCTGCCTGATTCTGTTAAAATCAATCCCTGCCTCAATTTCTAGGACTAGTCTTGACATTAGGCAGGAGGGAATCTTTAAGTTTTAGCTTAATGCTCTGGGCTCAGCTTTAAATTTTTCTTCTGGCCCAACTGTGACCTTTGGTTCTAGCTCTGGTGAGTGGACACTTGCCTTTTTCTTGGGTTTTTGGTTTCTTTTTAACCCATGTTATGGTAACTGCCTTTTAGGTCTTGCCCCTGTGCTCAGTCTCTCGTCTCTCATCTAGTTAGCCTATCTAATTCTCTGGTCTTCTAGAGCCGTGGCCTTGCCTTGCTCTTGTAAGCCCCCTTAAAAGCTGAGTGTAAGCTCCTAACTGACATAGAAAGAAGGATTTTGAGTCTAAAACTGAGGTTCAAGTTTGGCTAAAAACAAACAACTTTGATCACAATGGTATTTGATGAGAGATCTTTGAAGGAGAAGAATCTAGTTATTACCACTTTTAGTAAGATGAGGAAGAGACAGGTATGACATGTGTATGTCCATATGATGGAGCCTCTAAACCACATCAACGAAGAGCATCTTAGGAGAGGAGTGGGCAAGATCTAGTTCAGGTTTAAGTCTATTTACGGTCTATTTCTTGTTACCGTGAATCATTTTGTCTCTTTAATGTTGATTCATTAATGTTTAATCCCACAGGAATGTAATCTTTAACCATGGGGCTAGTTATAAATATGAGTCTTGAAAACATATTTGTTATAAGAAATTGTGAGGCACAAGTATGCTTGCACAATCTATAGACTACGTTTATTACAGGTAAGTAAATTTGTTTACTTAAGCTCTATATGAACCAGCTTGTGGCAATTAGTCCACAACTCCATCAATGAACTCGCCTGCTTTGTGTAAGATGACTAGCCCACTCCTTTATAAAGATCATGTAGGTTAGCTTGTTAGGGAGAAGCTTTTAAATACTTTTGATCAGGCTTTCTCCAGGACTGTTTGATATAACAGCCTGTAGCAGATTCTTTGTAAAAATAATGTGACACTGTGTCTTTCTGTGTTGACTCTGCCTGTTCATCTGTCTGTCTCTCCAAATAGTTCCTGCTTGCCATTTCCTATCACTGGAGGGTACTACCTATTGGGACCATAAGTTTTTCCATATCACTTCCTATTGCTTTATGTCTTATCCTTTCCTGGAAGGGTTCTATATTCTGGCTGCTGAACTGCACTTCCTTCCTGCCCCGCTACTGGATCTGCTCCTGCAGTTATGTGTCCAATCCCATGTCTAGCCTCTCTCAGTCTTTCATCTCAATGGTATTATTAATGAGATTAGGGCTAACCGTGACAGGTGAAAAATGTTATATTTCTCTTTCTAAAAAATTCATAATATGACCCAAATTAAGCTGTCTTTTGTAACTCTGTGGTTCTTAACTGATTTCTTTTTGATGAGTCAAAAGAAACTGAATTGAGAAACTACTCAATTGAAACAAAAATTTTTATCTCCCCTTCTACAAGGACTGACAACCTCTAGGTCACTTGCTCTCAAATTCGCTGGCACACAAGGATCACCTGAGAATTTGTTAAAATCCTGCGCTCTCCCCACAGACAACAATAGATCTTGGGTGAGACGTGAGGTCTTTCTTTTGTGTAAGCTCTCCTTATTTTGATGCAGGTGGTCTTGGGTCCACACATAGAGATAAATTGCTATGGTGAATTAGAGAAATCCACCAAAGCTTTCTCTACTAGGGAAGGAAAATATGTAAGGGAGGAAAATATGTGATTGAGACTGTCTCCATTTTTGATTGATCAAAAGACTGATCAAGGGAGTAAAAAGCAACTTCCTAGAGTTGTTTCAGGCATGGTTTGGTATCTCATATGACCTGGCGGACAGTGCAGACAGTTATTGAGTAAGGGAAACTCCCAATGGCCTTATCACTTGGGGGAATGCCCTGTTACCGAACCTGAAGTGAGTTCGCTCACCTGTTGCGCAGCAAGCCAATCTCTGACACCTGGGGTGGTGGAAGAAAGTAGGAACTTTATTTTTGCACAGTGCTGAGCAAGGGGAGAGGGCAGCTAATGCTGAAATCCCAAACTCCCCGAAAAGCTAAAAGGAAGGGTTTTTATTTGGGGCTTTAGGTGAGGGGGGGGAGCATATGGCCTTGCTGGTCAGAGCTTTCCCACCAGCCTGTCTTTGGCCTTGAGACACTTGCAGAGAGGAGGGAGCTCATGACCTTGCTGGTCAGCAGCTTTCCCACCAGGCATATCTCTTTGTGGGGAGGAGATGATCCAGGTGCTTGTCTTTGATGGTGTCTGTCTCCATGGAGGATAGGGGATTCTGGAGGCAGGAAGCCAGAGAGGAAGCAGGGAATGAATGTTTTGGTTTTAACCCCATATATGCTGGGTTTAATGTGGGGAAACTGATACCAGGGTCGGTATCAGCCCCAGTCTCATTGTCCTTAGCAGGAAACAAAATTTTATTTTGCTGTCTACACTATTAATTCCCTGTGAAATTTGGCTTGGTGATTAATGAAAGGAAAGATTCTTAAGAAGAATGGTAATTTTTTTTTACTTTAGCTCCAGTTTCAAATCACTATTTGAGATTTTTTGGGTGTATTCCAACTTGAGTATAAAAATGGTACTTAGGAACGTAATGCTTTTCATCCATCCATTCATTTGCTTATTCAAATATTTATTGAGCATGTATTTTCTGCCAAACAATGTATTAGATAAACACAGGAGAAACAGCCATGAACAAAAATGACAATGTAATTTTGGTGATAACAGGGAATAAAAAATAGAAAGTATTCCCAATCAGAATCCCAAGGACATTCTTTACAGAAATTGAACAAAGAATCCTAAAATTCATATGGGGCAACAAAAGACCGCGAATTGCTAAAGCAATCCTGAGTAAGAAAAACAAAGCCGGAGGAATCACAATCCCTGATTTCAAAACATACTACAAAGCTACAGTGATCAAAACAGCATGGTACTGGTACAAAAACAGGTCCACAGATCAATGGAACAGAATTGAAAGCCCAGAGATAAAACCACACATCCATGGACAGCTAATCTTCAACAAAGGAGCGGAGGGCCTACATTGGAGAAAAGAAAGTCTCTTCAACAAATGGTGCTGGGAAAACTGGACAGCCACATGCAAAAGATTGAAAATTGACCATTCTTTTTGACCACACACCAAAATAAACTCAAAATGGATCAAAGACCTAAAGATTAGGCCTGAAACAATAAGTCTTCTAGAAGAGAATATAGGCAGTACACTCTTTGACATCAGTTTCAAAAGAATCTTTTCAGACACTATAAGTCCTCAGTTGAGGGAAGCAATAGAAAGAATAAACAAATGGGACTTCATCAGACTAAAGAGCTTCTTCAAGGCAAGGGAAAACAGGATTGAAACAAAAAAACAGCCCACTAATTGGGAAAAAATATTTACAAGCCACTTATCCGACAAAGGGTTAATCTCCATAATATACAAAGAACTCACACAGCTTAACAACAAAAAAACAAACAACTCGATCAAAAAATGGACAGAGGACATGAACAGACATTCCTCCAAAGAAGATGTAAGTATGGCCAATAGACACATGAAAAGATGTTCATCATCGCTAATCATCAGGGAAATGCAAATCAAAACTACACTAAGATATCACCTTACACCCGTTAGATTGGCAAAAACATCCAAAACCAAGAGCGACAAATGTTGGAGAGGTTGTGGAGAAAAAGGAACCCTCATACACTGTTGGTGGGAATGCAAACTAGTGCAGCCACTATGGAAAACAGTATGGAGATTTCTCAAAAAGTTAAAAATAGAAATACCTTATGACCCAGCCATCCCACTACTGGGTATCTATCCTAAGAACCTGAAATCAGAAATCCCAAGAGTCCGTTGCACCCCTATGTTCATTGCAGCATTATTTACAATAGCCAAGACGTGGAACCAACCTAAATGCCCAGAAACTGATGATTGGATAAAGAAGATATGGTATATATACACAATGGAATACTACTCAGCCATAAAAAAGGACAAATTTGGTCCATTTGCAGCAACATGGATGGACCTCGAGGGTATTATGTTAAGCGAAATAAGCCAGACAGAGAAAGACGAACTCTATATGACTCCACTCATAGGTGGAAGTTAACATATTGACAAAGAGAACTGATCGGTGGTTACCAGGGAAAAAGGGGGTGGGGGGAGGGCACAAAGGGGGAAGTGGTGTACCCACAACATGACTAACAATAATGTACAACTGAAATCTCACAAGGTTGTAATCTATTATAATCTTATTAAAAAAAAAAGTACACAATCACATCACAGCAGATTCACAGAAATCTGTCACATAATGCTATTAAAAAAAAAATAGAAAGTATTCCAAGAGTAGGATCTAACCTAGAAGGTGGGAGTGAAGTGAGAGAATGAAAATTGGGAGTACTTTTGAAGGATTCCCTGATGAAGAGATATTTAAGCTTTGATCTTGAGAACTAGTAGCAGTTAGGCTAACAGTGAGGGTGAACTCTTCCCTTGAGTGCTTAATGTGAGAAGAAGCCAGGCCTGTTCAAGGATGAGAAAGAAGAAGGCCACTGAGGGAAGTAGGAGGGAATCAAGAGGGGAGGCTAGAGTGGTACATGGGGACAGCTCACCAGAACCGTGTGCATTATAGCAATACCCATGTGCAGTAAAAGACCACTGAGCAGGTTTAAGATAAGGATTGAAGGAAGAGTGTCTTCTTTTAAAGAGGACAAATAAGCTGCTGTCTGAAGAATGTATTAGCAGGTGATGAGTAGCAAAAATGAATGCAGGAGATGAGTTAGGAAGTCATTGCAGTAGTCCAGGTGAGCAATGGTTCTATGGTGATGATAATGGAATTTGAGAGAGATTTGAGACATAATTTGGAACCTGGTAATTTATTAGACATGGAGGCAAGAACCAGGGAAGTGTGGCAGAGTTCTCCAGGTTATTGGATTGAGTAACTGAGTGTAGGTCTGTGTATTTTTCTGAGGTTGGTGACACCGATGGGGAAGAGGTGTTCCTTTTGAGAGTGTGTCATCCAAGTGGAACCGGCAAGTAAGTGATCTAGGACTCCAGACAAGAGTTGTGCACACAGATGCAAATTTGCTGAAGTCATGGGAGTGGATGGACTCACCTTGGAAGTGAATAGAGGTCAAGAACCATTAGATATGTTGCTGAGAAGGGGTGATCTGGAGAATAGAAAAGGGAGGGACTGGCCCTTGAGAGGAGAACATTTTTGCCAATATGAAAAAGGACAGAGGGAGAGGGTGATGAAGACGCAGGTAGATTTACAGGGATTTTTCTTTTTTGGTAGGAAGTTAAGGGCTATTTAATGGCTTTTATTTTCCTTGTGAAGTTAGAGGCAAGGTCACCTGCTGAGAGTAAGGAAGACGGAAGAGAGATTGGAGGTTTGAGGAGGAAAGAGAGGATTGAAATATAGTATTTTGCAGATACATGCCAACACTCCCATTTGGCCTTTTTCTGGGTAGCTGCCAGCTCCTCCTGGGTCCAGCCCAGCACTAAGATGGCTGATATCTATTGCAATACTTTTACAGAAGAATTTGAGAGGTACGTGTTGATTTGGTCTAGTATTCTCAAATTTTCACAAGGTTCATATTTTTTAAAGAAACACTGAATGTACTGTTCCATCACTGCCTAGAATGCCTTCAATGATACTTCAAGGTTATAAATCACTGAATTTTATGCTGCTGAGAATTATCCATTCAGAGTGTTCTGTTCAGCTCTTTTCTTGCTCAACCCACCTGCCCTGAGAAAGTGGCCTCTGAGTTTAGATCAAGCAGGAGGGAGTCCTCGCAGAAAACCCACTGAAGGCTTTACCGTGGGCAATAGGCTCAACCCATCTTTGCTGACCATAAAGATTGAATTTCCAATTAAATAAAGGCCTATGGAGAAAACTACAAAGGACTTCCCTTTAGCGTAAATTTTACTAAAAACTGGTGCTAATGGTACTTAAATACCCTTATGGTTTGGTTCTCTCAGCATCTTATCAAGCTGAAGAGTTTTATAGTGAAACCTTTGATGGTTATGTTTAACAGCTGCTCATAACTAGTCCTGATGTGACTTAATTTGAAGCCAAACCCTGTAAGTAGGATTAATGTCCGCATCTGTTTTTCCATCCCTAGTGCATATTTAACCAAATTATCTTTTTCCCTCTTGATTTTATTTACTCATTAGCTGTGTTGTAATGAAGGTTCCACAGTGACTTATTCTTCGGGCTCACAAGGAGTTATGAGATGTGTCAATGCTGGCTTGAGGCTGTAGTGTGGAAGAGCTTTCTCTTCTCTCTCAAGCTGCTGCTGCAGTGGTACAGAATTACAATCTGCCATTTAAGCATCAGGAGGAGCCCTCTTAAGGTTTGTAGAATGAAATACCTTGAAAGGAGTTAAGGGGAGAGTAACACCAGTCTTTTGGTGCTATGAGCTCTGTAGCAGTTCTGAAGAGATATAACAGGATTTCATTTACTGAAGATGAATTCATGGAAAACTACTCATGATGGTGATCAAAGACAGGAAAACCTGTCTTTTCCTATATAGTTGTTTTTTTCTTTTCTTCCACAACTCACTTTTCCCCAATCTAATGTTAAGAGGGAGAATCTTAGTTTTTGTGCTATTTTTCTTCTTCTAATATAACTTCCTTTGCTTTTCTTCACTGTGGAGTCTCAAAAATTACCTCATGTCTGTCTGTTTTCCAAAAAACTCCAGCAAACATTTGCTTCCGTTAATATCTTTAGGGGCTGTATTTTGTTATTCTCTCTGTGCCCACATCACTCCTTCCTCACTCAGTCTTTTTTCACTCCTTTTTTTGGTCACACAGGTCTTGAAGCACTCATTTTCACCTAGAACACCAGTATTTTCATCAACATCATGGTTCCCCTACAGGAAGAAAAGCATCTTAGAATACCTGAATATGAATTAGCTTAATATGTTAAAATATTAAGAGTCTTTGCCTTTTTAAAAAGAGCCACATTAAAAGGAACTCACAGCAATCAATATTGACGGAATGTCTTGTATTTTGGCCCTCGAGTTTTGTTTCATGGGATCTTTTAGGACTGAATGCTTGGCCCACATTCAAGGTTAAGCTTGGCTACATCCAGATTCTTGGTTCCTGTTTTCTTAAACACTCGCTGGGCAAACTACATGAGTCTTTGGCTATGTTGCGTCTTCTTTCCAGGAGCAAGCCCTCTGACCCTCGCCTAAGGTGGAACTCCCACAAAGAGTAGAAGGAACATTGGTCTGGAAGCCTGACAAGCACCATGCAAGTCCTGACCCACTATGGTGGCCATCCATGGTGACATCCATCAGTCTCATTTTCCTTATCTTTTTAATGCAGATGATACCAGCTGCCCTTCTCACAGGCAGTTGAGTTACTCCCATGGTACTTTGCACTCATCTGTTTTTACAATATTTAGTAAAATCTGTTGTATTTTTTTTAATGTAGTTGTCTTTAGATCTTGACCAGAAGTTCAAGAACTGTTGTTTTCATCTTTTTATACACATTTTTCCAGTGCCCAGTACAGTGCAAGCACATTGTAGGGACCCAAAACATTCTTTTAAATATGTAAATTCAACTCAACACCATCTGTTGAGATCTATATGTAAAGCCTTTCTCTAGGTGCAATGGAAATGCCAAAATGAATAAAAATTTAAAAATCTCTTTTGAGAGATAGGAAAACAACTAACTACACAGATCAGAGTACAAAAGTGAGATCATGGAGATGCTGATGAATTATTGGAGAGAAAGATTATTACAATAGGAAAAACCTGGGAGATATTCTTCGAGGAGATGCATTTCAACCGGCTTTGAACAATGGGAAGAATTTGGGCAGGTGGAAGCTCACAGGTAGTGTTGTGAGCTGTAGGAGCCAAACTCAGAGGAGGGAGAGCTTCCCTGCCCACTGCTATGTGGAGGAAAGGGTCAAGCAGAACTGGGCTGATTTGTAACAAATAACACTCATGGCAGAAAGCATGAAGTTTTGCCATTCATAATTAATAGAATAAGTATCAGAAGTTTCTCTTTGATCAGATTTCAGAGTTCAAGCAAAGACCTAATAAATAATTTATTGTTCCTAAGTGTTATCTTCATCTGTAAGTTTTTCCTAGATTTTGTAAATACATAATAGACCAATAACCATTACCTTCTTTTATGGATTTTTATAAGGAAAATAAGGCACGTTGGGATGATCTTTCTGTTCAGTATAAGTGAAAGAAATGTATAATTTGGTTCTTATAATTTGATTCATTATTTAAAAAAACAGAGCTCCATATGGACATGAAATGTCAAACTGTGTCCTAGAAGCCATCATCCCTGCATCTTTTCCAATCATAATGGAAGTATGGTTCTTGGCAGCAAGGGAAGAAGACTCACTCTAGCTTTTGTCCTGTCTTCCCTCCCAGGCCTGAACCAGGACAGGCGCTAAGCAAAGGAAGCCTAAGGGCTCTGGAAGTCATGCAGAAAAGTCTCTGCAAGAGCTTCATGAAGCTATGAATGCTCTCCTAACTCAGCAGTACATAGGTTTGGTGCATCTGACCCAAGGCCAATTTGAAGACCATGGACATGCTCCAAAGAACTCAATCCTCTTCTTCCGTCTCGGTTCTTTTTCTAGTAAAACACCTAAAGAGCTTTCATCCTCAGGTTGCACAACTAGCCCTTCACTCTTAGATTGCAGAATGGCTTTTCTGTTGTCCTTTGACACAGACTGATAATAAAAATGCTTTATGCTGTGCATGCTACAGGATCAGAGATGGTGCATTGTGGGAGGAAGGCTTAAAGTTTAGAGACTGTCAAGTAGCAGACCTTAAAAGTGGGGGTCCTCGACAGGAGATTATACATAGGATATGGATTATAAATGGTGATGTAAGAAGAAGGAAAACTTTCTGATCCAGGATAAAATAATGCAGCACGAGTAGTACCTTTTCTAGCAGATGCTGTGGTGCCCTGCCTAGATGCCTTTGGACCTCCTCCTTCAGCTTCCCCATTTGTTGCTGCTAGAAACTCATTCCTGTGACCTTCAGAGGCTTGCCCATGGGCAGTGGAGCCAGAATGGAGAGCTGGAGGAGCCTGGAAGAGTCCCTCCTCTTCCCTCCTGGGCATCCTGCAACCAAAGACTGAGACATGTGGGAGTACAAACGCTCAGCTTTTTTGCCTCCAGATGGAGAAACCGTGAGGTGTAATTTCTGCTCTCAGGCTCCCCTCAGGGTCAGGCTGGGTCTAGGATTTCCTGTCTGAAACACACCCTTGCCTGACTTGGCCCCCTTCCCAATCCTGCTCCTTCTACACCTTTCTGGTCTCTTCTGATAGCACATACTTAATAAATCACTTGTATCCTAATCCTTGGCTCAGAGTCTGCTTAAGCTCTCATTACTACATAACCTTGGAAAAATCACCCCCATCACACACCCCCTTTGGTTTCAAGAAAGAGAGAGAAGATATGTTCCATTGTTAGCAAGATGAGCTGTTATGAAAGTCAGAATTATAATTCTGCTTCTGTCTGCTACTCTGTGAAAATAAATAAAAAGAATTATATCAGTACCACCAAATGAATCTAAAAGAATAGTGGACATTGGTTACAATGTTTTTGAAGCAGGATTTCAGAGAACAAATATACCCTACTTCGCATCATATTGATTAAGCACTGTGTTAGGCTTTTCCAGGTTACTTCAAGTTGAAAACAAAAGAGCTCAGGGAGGTAAAAAGATGGCCTTTCTCCTAGAGTAAATAACATAAATATAACTTCTGTTGATTTTTTGACAGGATTATCTCTATATATCCTGCCAATAATCCATTTAAAATTGATGTACATGGCTGCTGCTATTGCCCACACATCCAAGACGGCATAGTAACCAAAGTTGCTTCCATTACTTTCAGTGGCTTATAGAGCAATGACATAGCGGACTAAATACTGGGTAAGCCTCAGCTGACTGTCAGCAACAGAGGAAAAAGACAAGTGATTCAGGAGGCCAAAATATCATGGTTGAGATCGAATTTATCTTAAGGAATCGTGTCTAGAATGATCACCTAATAGGAGTGGGGGATAAAAAAGAGGAATGCTCTCAATTTCAGGTCTTAACAATGAGGGGCTAAAATGTACACATTTCATTATTCTAGAAGCCTTATCATCTTTCCTTAACACCTCTTTTTACACTGAGGATTAATATGTAGTGTTGATTAGTATTTATTTGTCTAAGCTGTATGTTTCTGTCCATTGTGGGTTTTGTTGTTGTTGCTGCTGTGTTTCATTCTGTTCTGTCTGTCTCATTGACCAGCAGACTCTTTTCTTTTCCTTTCAAAACTCCCCATAGAATGCATTCCAAGAGTGTCTTATTCACTCTTGTGAAATAGATGATTCCTGTAAAATCTTGTTTGCTTCAAGTTTTATAATTTGAATTCTTTCTCATTTACTCTAGAGTGTTTTGATATTTAAAGAAACCCTGCAGGAAGATTTTTACAAAACAAAATATCTTATTGAATTATGTACAGTAGTTTCCAGATTTTTTTGTGTAGCAATTAGTCTTTTTTTGCACAGTCTTGATTTTATCGAGGGTGCTTGATTTTAGATGTACTGTAAACAAATATTGATTTAGTACAAACTATATATTATTTGAATCCTCCCCCCTTTACCTCTAGAAATCTAGGGATAAATGACTGGGTTCCCAGCCACTTCTACTGTGAAAGCTGAAGGTCACACATCAATTCCAATGACACATTCAGGGAAGGGGACAATATCACAGGGAATGTCTTTGATTCTGTCTGAGTGGTAAATTTTTCACCATCTGGGAACCTCAGTTACCTTCTCCTCCATGTTCTCCCATAATCAGAGCAGTCCCTCTCATCCAAATGTGATTGCCTGGAATTAGGGTCATCTTTGGGCCTCTCTTTTAAAATCCTTAAAGCTTTAAAATATTTACTTTTGTTAAAAGCACATAGACTAAGCACAGGGCCTTGGGTGCCATCTAACAGATCTAATATTATAATGGATTTAAAGAAAAACATTGGATTCTTTCTCCTTTGTTGTAAAATAACCCTACCTGGTTTCTAATCTTTAGGGCAAGAACACATAATTTAATGAAATAGGGATAAATTAAGCAGATTTCTTAAAAGTGGCCCCTTGCTGTTTAGGTGCAAGGATTCAAGAACACCTGACCTTGAAATTCTCTTTCTTGGCCTGTTTCCCAGGGCTTTTGAACAGACTTACTACTGCTCAAGTTGAGATCTTGCCAGGGTCTGCAATGGCTGCAGTGGCTTCTCAGATTTGACACTTTCTGGTGCTATGTCTTTTGTTCTTACTCACTTCTTGATGTTGTGGATTTGAGATTCTGGTTCTCCAAAACTAATAATCCATTCGTACTGAGCAGATGCTGCAAGGATAGAGCAGGAAATTGGCTCCTTGGACTAATATTCAAGCACGGGCTGCTGGTTAAACATGGCAGATTGACAAAGGCGTTTATCTCCACTGCCTCCTTAAATCCAGATATGATTAAAATGGAGAGGAGGAAATAGCTAATGAGAGACATGAAGAGAATTTTGGAAGATGGAAATTATACAGACAAGCTCTCCCAGCCTAAGCAGCCAGATAACTTGTCTTCTACTCTGCAGAGGTTGAACCAGGCAGGATATGGTCTCAGGGTGACCTAGCACAGCTGAGGACAGGGTCAGGACACATCCAGAAAACAGATGATTGACTGAAGTTCTGCATCTAGAATGAGGACCGCCTAAGTCTCTCTCTGCCTCTCTACTTATTATCAGTATCTCTAGAAGTCAGATTAATACTTCCTAAACAGAAGATGTGAGAAAGAGCGGGGTCCAAGAGAAAGATCTTCAGACACTTACTTATGGGTGACCCAGAGAAATGGTCAGCTTCTTGCTTGGTCAGCCTAGAGTAGAGCCCACAAGTCAATAAACACTGTCTGCACCCAGGGAGCTTCCTGTCATGATCCTTCAACTTAAATGGATCCACCCCTTAGGATCACCAGACATTTGAGGAAAGCCTCTAGCATGAAAAACACAGTCCAAAACAAAGTGGGAGGAGCAGGGGAATTCATAGGAAATAGAAAAATGCAAGGAGCATAACGGAACATTAGGAAAAAAAACCCTCTCATATTGCCAAAGAGAGAAGAGATTGCATTTATGAAAGAGGAGGAGGATAAGATGAAGACGGGAACATTCAGAGAAGAAGAAAAGCTCCTGGAAATTAACACTGTGATGGAAGATAAAATTGAGGAAGTCTCCAAGAAAACAGAAACAATAACACCAACACCGAAGTGATGAAAAATAGAAAAATCGATAGTCTCAGATTGTGTATGAAGAAAGTCATATCATTTGGAAGTGATGACTTTTATCTTTTTCTTTCTGGGAATTATTTCTCGTATTAGTTTTCCTTGTCTTATCCAGTTGCCTCGGGCTTCCAGTGCAACACTGAAGAGTGGGAGTAAAGCAGGCATCCTTGTTTACCTCCTGACTTGAATAGTAAATACTCCTTATCTTGCTAAAGACGACTCCTTATGTTCCTGACTTACTGGTTAGTTTTAATCATGAATAAGTGTCAAATTTTACAAAATGGAGATTTGCAAATCTCTATTCAGAAGATCATTTGATTTTTCTCCTTTCAGCTGTTAAAACAGTATTGTATTAGCCCAGGAATAGATTAGGGGATTAAGAGACAGGGTGGAATAAATTGTAATATACATATTTTACTCTAAATAATATTATGTACTATAACAATTTTAAAGTAAGCACAACATTAATGATGCAGGAATCACCACAATTTTAATTACAGTCATGTGTTGTTTAACAATGAGGATATGTCCTGAAATGCACCATTAGGCAACTTTATCATTGTGTGAACATCATAGAGTCCACTTACTCAAACCTAGATGGTACAGCCTACTATACACATAGGCTATATGATATTAATCTTATGGGACCACGCTCATATACGTGACCCATTGTTGACCAAAACATCGTTACGTGGTGCATGACTGTATTACTTGTTTTTAGCTTCATTTAGGACTGAACTAATTTGATAGAAGAGAAATAATTGCCTTGAACCTAATTTGTTAATCTAGTTGACTTGTTTAAGTCGAAGTGGTGATATTTCGGGAGTATCAAAAATAGATTAAGACAAGTTTACAAAAACTATCATAGGGTAAATTAATAACCTTAGGTAACAAAAAATCAAATTTGTTTTGCATTCCACTGTGCAGATAAAGTAACTTACTGATTTTGTATCTATTTTTACGTGTGTGAACAGGCTGTACCTGGACACCAGTCCCCCGCTGTGAGCTGGGAAACACAGATCTTTAAATACGGTGGGACAGAAAAGACTTATGCTCTGAACCACCCAAAGCAGAAAATGAAAGAATGGAATGGAATGCAGGTACTAGATTTGTAACAGGAGGTCTGCTTGTAAGATCCCTGCAAAGAAATACATCGGAATGGTGAGAACCCTGGAGCCACACTACCTGAGTTTGAATCCCAACTCTCCCTTACCAGCTGTGTGACTTTAGGAAAGTCCTTGATCTTCCTGAGCTTTGGTTTCCTCCTCTTTAAAATGAATTTATAGTAGCGTCTACCTCCGAGGGATGCTATAAGGATTGAATGAATGAATATATGCAAAGCTGTGGAATAGTGCCTGATTCCTTAGATGTCTATAAATGTCAGCTATTATTATTGACTTGTTATTTTTAAGTTCAAACACATGCATCTCTTTCTCTTTATAGTTTTCTCTTTTCCACTTTAGGAATCAGTATGTGTGTGCACACGTGTATGTATAGTGCTCTCCATGTTAGGCACAATGACCCAATGAGTCATATTAACAGAGGCTGATTCTGACAGCCCCCTATGTAATAAAACCTACAGAAATTGGATTACGATGTCATTAAGTAGTTGCCTCTGTTTCCTTATGACAGCAAGTTTTCCACATGTTGGCAAACCTCCTAGTGTGTTTTGGAACAGAGCTCTGTGCCAGAACTCCCTTGGTCTAAATGTACCTTTACCTTGAGCTGTTTTGCTTTAGGCTTGGGGTTTATTCTTATGGGATGTGTTCAGAATTTTAGGAGGCAACTCAAACTGTGATGCACAGAGTTTCTTAGCCTTTCTGGGAAGCAGTTTTATTAAGCTACACGTCTGTGAAAGCAATATATGGTCTTCTTGAGCCTATTAAAACGCCACCTACCTCCTTTCTGAGTATTAGACATTCTTAGTTTCCCCTTTCATACATGGTATTCTAATTGTGTACCTCCTTAATGAACTCTAATTTCCAAATTTAGAAACAATGGAAATAGAAAACTCTGTATTTGGATAGAGAGAATTTGAATAATGGAAATGTTTGGTGATGTATGTTCTATGTCTTCTCCTAAAAAGAGAAGTAATCTGCTGCCAGAATGATTGGGAGTTAAGAACTTCCATCATTCCTTTTCTACATGACGTTGGGGTAGGGCCAGCTCCAAAAAGAACTGGGAAGTTGTCCTTGTGCTATTTTTGATACAACTCCTCCTTTCTCTTCCTCTCTCCAACTAAAGAATCCAGCAGCCCATGTGGCTTCGAATGCCGCACTGCTCTCTACCACAGCCTGCTGTCTGGAACTTACAGAGGGGACACATATTCCCTCCGACTTGGACATGATGCTAATGTGTTAGTTGTCTGACAGTATCTGCGCGCTGTCAAGAGAGAAAGAATCAGTCTCTGGTAGTGGGATTTTGCACAACAGAAGTAAGAGGAGGGCCTGGCCAGGAGGCCTTCCTAGGATCACTGAAAGCACACTGTTAAGGGCAACTGCTCTCCCAGTGTATGGTTTAATGGTTTATGAAGCACTTCAAATGCATTTAACTTTTTATATTTCATTTACTCTCTATAACAATCCTGTGAAGTAGGGATTAATATCCTCACCTTACGAATGAGGAAATTAGTGCCCATAAAATTTAAGTGGTTTGATCCAAGTTACAAAGCCAAAGCTTTGCTGTGAGGCTATCCATCTCCTAATCAGGTGTTCTTTCTTTTTTTTCCCCCCTAAAGATTGGCACCTGAGCTAACAGCTATGCCCAATCTTCTTTTTTCCCCCTTCTTCTTCTCTCCAAAGCTCCCCAGTACATAGTTTTATATTCTAGTTGTGAGTGCCTCTGGTTGTGCTCTGTGGGATGCCGCCTCAGCATGGCTGCATGAGTGGTGCCATGTCCGTGCCCAGGATCCGAACCTGTGAAACCCTGGGTAGCTGAAGCGGAGTGTGTGAACTTAACCACTCGGCCGCTGAGCCAGCCCCTAATCAGGCGTTCTTATACTGTGTTCTTACTTCCCTTTGGGTAAATGAGAAAAGTAGACTTTCCGGGGATGTTATGCTACCTATAAGGACAAGTACAAATTAAAAATAAGAGGCTTAATTCTCCTATTGAAAATGAGGGAAGAGACTCCCCTCTTCTTTTTCTCAGAGCATTTACTGTAGAAAACTTGTGATTGTGTGTACTTTCTCCTCTCTTTGAAATGCATATAAATCCTTTTGCATACTAAATAGACCTTTTTTTGGTGTTATGACCTAGCAATGTCTTCCTCAAGGACCTGGGAGTCATCTCTTTGAAATGTAAACATCAAGAGAGAGAGATCTCTATCTCCCAGTTTCTGGGGAGGCTGGGAGCCTCACTTCAGTGGATCCATTGCTCCAAGTTGTAAAACTACTTCCTGTTATAAATACGAGTTTGTTCTTCCTCTGGATAAAGCCAATACTAACACACATAGTCACCCCGATTACTAGGTAAAGTTAGGATGAGCTATGTGTGACAAATGGTGCTGTCAAGTCCTCTTACTTGAGGACTAGTTATTGCTTATCTTGAGAACATGTGTGCAATGGGTGTATCTGCCTGTTTGTACAAAAGGATGAGACTTCTGTTCTTGCAATCTCTTAGTAGATTGCTTGTGATGCACATTGCATTTTGGTTTAATTCCTATTCAATAGTGAAAGTATTTTCTTTCTTTACTGCCTTTGTGGAGAGGTTTTCTGGATTGGGAGGTTTTGTTTTTAATTATATCCTCAGTACGCCCACATCAGTTACTCACTAATTTTACCTTGAGTTTTTTTTTTTTTTGAATGAAAAATCAGGTATTTCTCAGATAGTTGAAATTTAAGTTTACTCTGTTTATTTGTGTAGGAGTGTTAATACTGGATGAAATTTTGACAGCTTATACACTTATGGTGAGTAATGTTTTTACTAGTCAATGGGAATTGTTACTCATTTGGCCTTTTTTAAAACCTCTCTTGTCAGATAGATCTACTTGTTATTTTTACACTTTTTTCTTATTCTTCAATTTTTAATTAATTTACCCTCTCAACCGCACACAGAACTAAAATGATGTGGTGACTGGTTGAACACAAATGCCAAATTCAGTCAGCTCTTCAACAGGCACCATGGTCCATAGAAGCATAGTCTAAGAGAGGCTTTAGAGACCTAATGTTAAATTAAATTCTTCATATTCAACTTGGTACAGTTCCCTGTTTTAATATTTTCGGCATGACTGGACATATGTATATATCCACATAGGTCCAACCATGCTGAAAATACATAACTTCTGTGGTCAGTGTAAGTCTTGTATTGTTTCTTTTAGTAGCAATAAGAAAAGATTGATTTTACCTGGCCAGAACAATTCTTTCCAACAAAAATTGTTTAGTTCAAGTCCAAAGTTCAAGGTAGGAAGTAACAGAGATCAGTGGGGAAAAGCTTTGTAATTGGGAGCACTTTGCCACGGGGATGTCCTCTGCTAACGTGCATTTACTAACTGAATTCCACCTGAAGGTTAAGCAGTCTTCAAAGCAAGGAAACGGATTAAATGTTGTCTTCTTATGAGAGATGATAAAAAGATTTTTCCATCCCAGACTGGTTTTCCTACTTTGGCATTTTTTCAGGAAAGATAAGATTTACTTAGAAGCCAGTCTATATCCATTAGCCAACTTTCTGTATTAAAAAGTTCCACCCTTGTTTTTATATAAAACAATGTTTATTAATGTTTAATTGCAATCTTTTTGGTGAGGAAAACTGTCCCCAGGCTAACACCTGTGGCAATCTTCCTCTATTTTGTATGTGGGACACCTCCACAGCATGGCTTGATGAGTTGTGTGTAGGTCCGCACCTGGGATCCAAACCTGTGAACCCAGGGCCGCCAAAGTGGAGTGCGCAAACTTAAGCAATACACTGCTGGACAGGCTCCTGTTCAATTGCAATTTTAACAAAATTTTGCTCTTGGCTGCATTTCGGGGCTTGAAATTTTCACTGCAAGTTTTCTAAATACACTGATAGATCAAATTACTATGCCAACTAAAACTACATCGGTGCACATCTTTGAAATAAAATGTATGTAATTGGCTGACTCATGGATTATGATCTAACTTTTCTCCCTTTTTATTGTTATTATTACATAGTTCTGCAATGACTATAAATTTAAATTAGAGGTTATTTAAATCTCTTTTAATAATGTTTTTGAAAGTGTAATAAATACTCTCCCATAGCATCACAATTATGATAAGCATTGAAAAGCCAGTGAAACAACTGAGTTTTTAATCAGATCTAAATTTAAATTTTCGTTTTACCATTTATCAGTTGTGAGACTTTCATCTCTCTCAATCTTGATTGTCTCATCAATAAATAGGAAGAACAAAAACACATCCTTCTTTAGCGTTTTTGTGAAAATATATTTGTAAAGTATCGATTGTGCCCAGCATATAGTAACTGCTGAAAAAAGTGGAATCTATTAATGTTGTTGTTACAGAAGTGGTTGGGATATAAGTCATTTATGATTCTCTGTAAAGCAATCCATTCAATTTCCAGATAAGCAAATCTGTAGTTAATGTCAATAAAATAGGATTTAGGTAAGGAAGTCTAGAAAATTCTAAATCCTTCTAAGGACTAACATAGTTCTTCTCAAATCTTCATGTGCCTATGCATCACCCGGATATTTTGTTTGATGCTGTCTTATTTAGGTTTGCCTGGAGCTGGAGATTCTGCCCTTCAAACAAGCTCCCAGTGACAACGATAATGTCCCTGGTCTGTGGACCATGTTTGGAGTAAAATGGTTCAGGTACTAGGCAAGCTCTTGGGATAAGTGTTATCACATTAAAGGTAATTCCTTTTTAAACTGGTACAGGTACCACTGAACCTACTTTTATTCCGTTATCTACTATTGAAAAGAGAACGTATTATTTTATATACCATTCTTCATTTTAAAATTATTTTTCCAATTGTCATCCACAAACTGCACAGCTATAGAAAGGCTAAAATGTATGAAATTTAAATATCCTTGTCTCTTGGCCTAATTTTCTTTTGGTCTTAGATTTATTTATTTATCGAGCTTTATTGAGATATAATTGACATATAACATGTAAGTTAAAGGTGTTGATTTGGTATACTTATATATCTTGCAAAATGTTTACCATCATAGCGTTAGTTAACGCCTTCATCACATCACATAATTACCATTTCTTTTTTGTGGTGAGAACATTTAAGATCTACTCTCTTAGCGACTTTCAAGTATGTAATACAGTATGGTTAACTATAATCACCATGCTCTACATTAGAGTCTCAGAATCTATTCATCTCATAACTGGAAGTTTGTACCCTTTGACCAACATCTCCTCAATCCCCCACCCCCCGCCTCTGGTAAGTACCATTTTACTCTCCGATTCTGTGAGTTTGCCTTTTTTAGATATCACATGTAAGTGATATCAAATAGTATTTGTCTTTCTCTGTCTGACTTAGCTCACTTAGCATAATGCCTTCAAGGTCTGTCCATGTTGTCACAAATGGCAAGATTTCCTTCTTCCTCGTGACTGAACAATATTCCATTGTGTATATATACATCTTCTTTATCCATTCATCCATTGACAGATACTTAGGTTGTTTCCATGTCTTGACTGTTGTGAATAAAGATTCAGTGAACATGGGAGGGCAGATATCTCTTCAAAATAATGATTTTATTTCCTTTGGATATATACCTAGAAATGCAATTGCTGGATCATATGATATTTCTATTTTTAATTTTCTGAGGAACCTCCACACTGTTTTCCATTATAGCTGTACCAGTTTACATTCCCACCAACAGTGCACAAAGTTTCCCTTTTCTCCACATCCTCACCAACACTTATCTCTTATCTTTTTGATGACAGCCACTCTTAACAGGTGTGAGGTGATAGCTCATTGTGGTTTTGATTTTCATTTCCCTGATGATTAGTGATGTTGAGCATCTTTCCATGTAGCTGTTGACCACTTGTATGTCTTCTTTGGAAAAATGTCTGTTCAGTTCCTCGTCCTTTACCTAAATGTTTTTTTTTAATCCCTTTGTATTTGTGTGGCTCACACCTAGCATAGTACCTGGCATGTAGTAGATGGTCAAGAATTGCATGTTGATTGTCATGAGGGTTCTAAGCACTGTTGATGGGGTGGTTTTCTACCCGGGCCACACAAGAATTACCTGGGGATCTTTTAAAATGCACTTATGCTTGGCCCTCCCCAGACCAATTAAATTAGAATCTCTGCCAGTGGATCTTGGCAGATTTTTAAAGCTCCCCTGGTGATTCTAATGGGCAGCCAGGACTGAACCACTAACATAAGTGAACAAACATCCTACCTGTGGGCTCCTCCAGGTCACTCACGTGATTTTCATTACCCTATTGCCTACCTGTTTTCAGCACGAATGTTAATCATGTCCTAAGAACCCTCTGCTGCAAATGCTGAGCATAAATGGCCCAGGGGATATTAGTTTCTAAATGATTTCTTGCCATCCTGGGATCTTTTTCTTGTGTCCCTCTCTCTCTGCCCACTAGCTGCTAAGGAACATTGTAATTTATTTTATTTTCATTTAAAAAGTAATGCATGCTTATAAGTTTTAAAAAATCAAGCAATATGAAAGAGTGAAGAAATTCAAGTTAAAAACCTTCCTCTCTACAAAGCCTTCATTCCTACTCCATTCCACAAAATCACCCCCACTGCCAGTTTTTGTGTATGCTTCTGGAAATTTTCCATGTTCTTACTGTCATATGTATTCTTACATAAACACAGCACACACACAAACACGCAAACACAATCATGCCATATTATGTTGGCAGCTCGCTTTTTCATTTAACAACATATCTTAGAGATAGTCCCATTGGCACATACAGTTCTACTTTATTCTTTTCTTTTTTTTTTTTTTTGAGGAAGATTAGCCCTGAGCTAACTACTGCCAATCCTTCTCTTTTTACTGAGGAAGACTGGCCCTGAGCTAAGATCCATGCCCATACTTTACCTGTGGGACGCCTACCACAGCATGGCTTTTGCCAAGTAGTGCTATGTCTGCACCCAGGATCCGAACCAGCGAACCCCGGGCTGCGGAGAAGTGGAATGTGTGAACTTAACCACTGTACCACCGGGCCGGCCCCTACCTTATTCTTTTAAAGGATACATAGCATTGCATTGCGTGAATACAGGTAACTTATTTAATCAGATCCTTATTAAGACACACTTAGAATGCTTCCAGCTTGTATGTACTATATTAAAATCAATGCCATAATGATCATTCTTGCATGTCCTTACATAATTTTAGCACTGTATCTGTTGAAAAACTTTTTTTTTCCTTTTTCTCCCCAAAGCCCCCGGTACATAGTTGTATATTCTTTGTTGTGGGTCCTTCTAGTTGTGGTGAAAAACTTTTTTTTATGTATAACTGTCCAACTTCTACTTTCACAGGCTGTTATTGGCAGTGCTTTCCCACCTACCCTCTTTTAATAGCTGACTATGTCAGCCCCTGCTTCTGCCTTGGCAGCAAAGTTTGTTAATCCCCCCACCACAGGCTCATTTCTCAGATCTATTCTGAGAGGAGGTGGAAGAAGAGCAGAGGAGGAAGAAAAAGCAAATGGTTATGCTCCAATTATTGCCAGATGCAGTAGTCCTCAAAGCAATTATAAAAAGTAGTTACTATTACCTATGTGGCAATAAACATGGCCCACAGAAATTAACTTATTCAGGCAAGTGGGGTGGAATTAAGATTTGAAATTCCCGTTTGTTTTGTTCTAAGTATTTAGTATGTCTTCTCTCTTCTCCCTCTCTGCTGTTCTAGAGGTTCAGGCATTGGGTCCCATTCACTGTGAATGGGACTGAGATGACCACTGAGGTCCCACGTCATTTTGTGAATTGCAGCCCCTCCTCTTACCTAGGAGTGTCCCTATTCTGGTAACTGGCTAGTATTATACTCATTCTTTCTTGTGCCTTGCTCCTGTATCCAAATTTCTCTTCCAGTACTTCATTTAGTATTTTAAATGTTCCAAGACTAGGCACCAGCCTTCTGTGTCTCACATATTTTGGGGCAAGAAGAACTACCATTTAGCTGCAATGCATGATTGGGGTTGGGTATTTGTGGTATTTAGAAGTGACGTGACATCTGGGCTTCTGCTGAGTGGGGTTCTGTATTCAGCTTAGGTTTCTATCAGGAAAATACTTTACCCAATAAAGGTATGTACTATAAAACTTTCTCTTTGCAAAGTGGAAGAACAAAAGTGTGAAGCTAAGTTATTGACACAGACATAAGGAACCAAGATCAAGAGTCAAGCAAGAGAATATTGCAATTCTCCAGAAATAGATACTAGTAGCAGGCATTTTGCAAAGTGTTTTCCAGGGAAGACACATCTCTTTTGAAATACCAAAGGTGAACCTTGAACAAGTGCATTAGAAAAACTAAGAATTTTCTGCAAATGATGAAATCATCAATACCAGGAAAACAATATCCCAGCAAAGACTAGCTTTGAGTAAGACTAGCTGAAGACATGTAGAAGAGAATCCGTAAAAGAAAGAAGCAAAAAGAAACTATTGTCTTTTTCATATTAGGCCAAGAGTTTTTACCAGTTCTTCAGGAAGGAGGAATTGAAATTTAATACTACTAACTAACACATTGTGAATCATTTACCCTTTTCTGAGAAGCCTGCCTCCTTGACGGTTACTACATTAACACTCATGGAAACTTAAGAATGGTGAATGGTGCAGCAGAGCAAACAGAGGCCGATATGAACAGCCCAGGATTCAAATTCTGGATTGCTCACATAGCCATCTGTGTCAAGTAGTATTTTCAAGGATGACCACAACGATTTCTCTCATCCCACATATCCTTCTAAAACCTTGCCACTCTCACATCAAGAGGTGGAGTCAAATTACCCTCCACTTGAAAATGAGTGGATTTGTGACTTTCTTGTAACCAAGGAAATGTGACACAAGTGACACCATGTGACTTCAGAAGCTAGGTCAGAAAAGGTGATGTGACCTCCACCTTGCTTGCAGGAATACTTATGCTGAAAACCTGAATCACCATGTAAGCGATCCAACTGTCTTGGGGCCACCATACTATAAGGAAGCCCAAATCAGCCCACATGGAGAAGCTCTGAGACTAGAGAGAGAGAGAGAGCAGCTCCTAGCTACTCCAGCCCCCAGTGTTCCAATACGTATAGCCAATGTCTGATGGTAACTTCGCGAGTAACTCCAAGACAGAGTAGCCCAGCTGAACCCTTCTCAAATATCAAGTCCACAGAATCTGGGAAACTAATAATACGGCTGTTTTATGCCACTGAGTTATAAGGTGAATTATTACAACACAATAGTAGCTTAGGATCAGCATCTTGTGACCTTTAGCAAGTTGCTTAAGTGCTATGAGTCCTGGCTCCCTTACTTGTAAAATAGGGGTGAAGACAACAACTAAAGCATGTGAGTCTTATACCAGCCCGCCTGAAGAACTGCTGCTAGTAGCAAGGCCCATCCCTGTGTGCAGGTGTGCTACTTCCCAGCTCTGCTCACTGCCCCCTTGCTGTGAGGAAGCAAACACTCCTTTCCGTTATTGACATTATGACAAGATCTGAAAACTTCTAGACACCTTGATATCACTAGATAAAACACAATATGGTTTAAAGGAAGTTAGACAGGCTTCTTCTCACTGCTTCACAGAGAAGTGAAGGTTATGGAAATGACCTATTTGTACTATGGCATGGAAGAGTCTTGTGGATGTGAAAATATATTATCTAGGAGAAGTAATACAGTGAAGCACTATTAACCACTAAGCTTAAATTAGTTCACCGGATTAGTCACCAAACAGGGTTCCAAGGACCTAATATCAGTACAACAGTTTGGTTGGAGGTGTAGGGCATCGAAGGTAGGGATCAGACAGTTACCAGCAGTGGAATGCAGCTGAATTGCTGCATACTAGTAAATATAAAGGCTGAACTGAAGGTGCCTCTTCCTCTCTGCTCACTTGCCCAGAGGATTCCTCCAGTTTCGTAGATCCTACCACATTTACTAAAATTCCTGTTGACTACCAATGTGCACAGACTCTCAGACTGTTATGAGACAGACCATTTTTTAGTTCACTTCCTGTTCATAAAGGTACCATGTCTCATCCATCATTATAGACATTTCTCTTCCTACAAAACCAAATTTATATTTCACAGGCCATTCGTAGCAAGTGATGTCACACAGGTCTTACTACTTCTCTTTTAGTGAGCTGCATTTTTAAAAGATTATTTTTTTCTTTGTGAAATTTAACATGCTTATAATATTTTTTTAAATGGAAATACACATAATTAGATAGAAAAAACACTCAACTAGAAGTCCCACCAACCGGGGCCGGCCCAGTGGCACAGTGGTTAAGTTCGCACGTTCCGCGTGTCGGCGGCCCGGGGTTTGCAGGTTCAGATCCCAGGTGCAGACATGGCACCGCTTGGCAAAAACCATGCTGTGGTAGGCATCCCACAGGTAAAGTAGAGGAAGATGGGGATGGATGTTAGCTCAGGGCCAGTCTTCCTCATCAAAAATAGGAGGATTGGCAGTAGTTAGCTCAGGGCTAATCTTCCTCAAAAAAAAAAAAAAACAAAAAAAGTCTCACCAACCAAAGACAAGTACTGTGAAATAGTTTTGCTTTTATTTCCAATCTTTTTCTTCTCTGTGCATATTTTTTAAAGTTTAATTATACTTCTAGTACTTTTCTGGCATTTTTCAAAGGACAAGTTGAATGCTCAGCACTTGAACACTCTGAATGGAACCTCCAGTCTTCGTGCTATTTTTCATCCTGACCTAGAGAGGGTCTTCTAGAGAGGTCTTCTACGGTACCTGCTACCTAGTGTATTGTGGTTATTTAAGTTTAAGTGAATTAAAGTTAAATAAAATGAAATAGTCAGTTCTTTGGTCACACTAGCCACATTTCAAGCGCTTAAGAGCCATGTGTGGCTAGTGACTGCTACATTGGCAGTGTAGATAACGAATGTTTGCACCATCACTGAAAGTTCTTTGAGACAACACTACTCTAGAATAGGGTTTCTCAACCTTGCCACGATTGACCTTTTGGGTCAAATCTTTCTTTGTTGTGCAGTTAGTAGGGGGCTGTCCTGTGAATTGTTGGACGTTTAGCCCCATCCCTGGCCTCTACCGTTAGGTGATGGCTCCCTACCCTCCAGCTGTGAACATGAAAAGCAACTCCAGACACTGCCACGTGTCCCCTAGGGGACAAAATTGCCCCCATTGAGAGCCACTTCCGTAGAGATAACAGCTAAGAAAAATAATATCAATGATAATAGTTATTGAACACTTATGTGTCAAGCTCTAATACATATTGCATAGTAAAATACTTTGTAATTTCATAACAGCCCTATTAGATAAGCGCTACATATTGGCTCTTTTATACAAATAAGGAAACAGACTTATAGAGCAACTTGTTCAATGTCACATAAATAAGGAGGGATAGGATAAAAATTTAAATTCAGGTGTATCATAACTAAAAGCCTAAATACTGAACTAATACACACACTGACATCAAATTTGCACTCTGACAAAATGTTGCAACCAAAGGTAGTCTTTTCTGGCATGAGGCAACATTGTGATGTTTTATGCTGCCTGTACAATATCTAAAGAAAAGGGGGCTGTGAGGGTGGTAGGATAACATAGTACTGGAAATCAAATGCTGGGAGCTGGTCCATGGGGTAAATACATACTCCCTGCATGACTAGTTTCAAGCTACCAATGTGACATCATGTCAGAACACAGAGTTGGGAAGAGCTGAGTAGCAGCACACCATTGTATTGTGTTTGCATCATACGAATACAGTAGGCATAAATAACTTCGAAAGCATAGGTAACGATAAAATGTAAGAAATATGCAATAAGATGTGGTGTGTTGAGAATTTATTACCTTCATTTTTACTGTAATTTATTCATTTATAAGTTTTATATAATTTAATTTTTAATAATGGCCATATTTAACAATGGTCTGGCAAAATTCCTAAAAATTTAGCAAATGGCTCTCTTCAGCCAATAGGAGACATATCCAGCACATCTCTGGCGGTTGGTTAATAATTCCACATCAGCAGTTACAGCAGACTCAGAGAGGCTTTCCAGCAGTGATGCCACTGAAGGGGAACAGAATGTGCCACCCCTACGTGTATCTTTGTGGCATAAGGACTATTTTAGACTGATTATTTTTAGGAAACAGCAGACAGGAAAAGCTCTGAAAACTAGAGGTTACCCTTTTGTAAGAGACATTTGCATTTATAAAGGAAATCTCCATTTGTAGGTGTTTCCCTTTCTGTGCCAGAAGAGGATGATGACTGAATGTCTAGAAACTCATCAATGGAGAAAGCAACTGACTTAAATCTGCATGACAACCTTACACTTGTTCACTGTGCTTTGCCTGCTAACCTCTCATAACCAGTTCCTTCTCACCCCACCACCAACATCATTTATTGTCTTTAGCTGGAGATGGTATTTAAGGTGGTGGCTTGGACCATTTTGGAGAGTTACTCAATTTTCCTGGGAGATATCCAGGGTATGCGGATGTATACATGTTATTAAACTTCTGTATTTTTCCCTGTTAATCTGTCTTTTATTACAGAGAGGTCTCAGCCAAGAACATAAAAGGGTAGGAAAAAAATTATTTTTCCTTCTCAATAGCACAAATGTGATAGAGTTGCACTAAGATATTGATCTCCTACATGGTGTGGTAGGGCCTGCAACATTCAGAGCCATCAACCAGTCACCTCTGGTTTGAAGCAGCCTCATTCATTTAGCCATGTCTGCTGAGCAAATGGGGCCATTTCCTATTGTGCCACGACACAAAGGAGACAGAGAAGCACTGCTTTAGAATGCCCACTACCTCCTTTCAAGCTGTTTCTCTCTTGAGCCAGCATCCAATCATATATTGACTAAAGTTTATCGTTTTCTATATTTTTATGTATATAATAATCTAAAAGTGCAGTCAGACAAATAACCAGCAAATATTAATCACATATCTTGTGCTATAGACTGTGGGAACATTATAAGGAAGAATAAAATTAAATCCCAGCCCTAAAGGAATCTGTAATCTAATTACACAGGTAAGACTAACACTTTGAACAATCACAAAAGCAATAAAAGATAGTAGATGTGTGTAATAAAAGACTAAGTGATATAGCACAGACCATAACTGTCATTGAACTTCAGAGAAGGAGTTGAGAAAACAGAAGGAAAGCCATGTGATTTTACCCTCTTGCTTTACAAATACAGGACTCCTAGTGAATGTTAACCCAAGCGATTATTAACCAGTTGAGTAGAAGTGGGGCACAGTCCAACCATCCTAAATTCCAGGGCATGCACTCAACCCACTCAATAATTGAGCACCTATCATGCCCTGGGCACCGTTTTTAAGGTGACGTCTCCATTAGCAGGTACAGTGCCAAGGGCCCACAAACATGTTTTAATTTCTTTTAAATCAGAAAAAAATGAACTTTTAAGTCAAAGAAAATTTTAATGTATGATATTAATATATTTGTCTTTATACCAATGCAGTCATGAAATATAATTTTTAATATTTTTTTCAGGCGAAGGGATCCAGGAAGGCAAAAGTACCTCTGGCCCATGAAAGTCATAATAAAGCTCTGACTTTTCTAGGCTTTGGGGAAGGATGAAATGGCGAACAAGGCAGACAAGGTCTGCTTTCAAGGAGGTTTCATTCTCTTAGGGGGAGAGACCATTAATAAGCCAATAAACAAATCAATAAGTGAGATAATTTCAGATAGCAATAAAGGAAAGGCTGTAAGAAAATAAAATGTCATTTGATAGAGTGATGGAGTGGGGGTCTTCCAAAAACGGTCTTTCTGTGGAAGTGATTTGATCATTGAGTTCTGAATGATGAGAAAAAGCCAGTCCAATATACAGATCTGAAGGAAGAGCTTTCCAGACAGGAAGAACAGCATGGGTAAAGGTGCTGAGTCAGGAATGAGCTCGGTGGAGTGGAGGAGCCAAAAGCTCAGTGGGCTGGAGTATAGAGGGAAAGGGAAGGAGGAGAGCAGAAGAGGTGAAAGTAGTAGGATTGCTAGTCCATGGAGGCTTGAGGCCATTTCAGAGTATTGGATTCTTGGATATTGGAACACAATAAGAAACCGTTGGAGGTATTTCAACAGAGGAAGGACAGGATATAAGACACATTACAATAAGATCAGCCTAGGTTCAGTGTGAAGAATGGCCTGGAAATGGGGGATACCAGTTTGGAAGCTTGTACATTAATGCAGGTGAGCCATGATGATCCTTAGGTCAGGAGGGAAGCATTGGAGATGTAAAGAAAAGGATGGAGCTGGGATGTATTTTGGTTGTAGAGAAGCAGGAATGGATGTTGGGAGTGTGGAAAAGAGAGTATCAAGGATGGACAGAAGTGCTAGAAGTCTTCATGGAAGAGATGATTATGCAATTTGAAGAGTGGGTCATTTCATAAAGAAAATGAAACTTTTTCAGCAACTTGAAAGAGCTTAATTTAGATTATTAGACTACAAAAGGACACCAAAGTTAATGGGATAAAATGATGCATGCCTCAATTATAGTTAATTGTAATATTTTAGTATTTGAAAGCTATTAAAGGAGGAGTAATATTTAGGTTTATATCATTTATGAATCAGAAGATGTATTGCATTATAACAATTTTAATTATTATGCAGTTTATTTTATTGAAAATATTTTGTGGATAAATGAGCCACAAGGAAAAGCCCAATTTTGAATACAAGAGTACTCCAAAACAAGTGGAAATAATATATAATAGAAACAAAAGATAATTTTAATGAGTATTTCATGAAACATTGAATTCATTCTCTGTGTTAAGTATTATAATTTGAATCCATTATGTAAAAATTAAACAAAATGGAATGGATTAAAAAATGTTTAAATTAATAGACTCTTATATGTGAGGGAACCATGATGTTGAGCATCTTTTCGTGTACCTGTTGGCCATGTAGCAAACAACTTTTAAGAAATGTTAAGACTACTTTAATAGTGTTGGTTTTTACAGAAAAATCAAAGTTATATCTCTATTACATTAAATATTTGGATATATAGAATAATATACTCTGAGAAGTCAGAGAAATCATAGAAGTCAGCCAAGTCAGTGGTTCCCAGACTTTGAGATTTCATGGACCAGTATATTTTCAGAAAAAAAGGAATAAAAATGAGAGACTGGCATGATTGCTAATTTTTCCTTTATTCACATTAGCAGATAAGAATATTAAATAACTACCATCTAATATTGAGTCCTTAAAATAAAAGACATTTTTATGCAAAACCATTATTTTGAAAACCTTACTGCATTGTTCATATTTTTCTATTTTTTGGCAGATTATTGAATGTTTATCATGATCCAGCTGGCAGTTGCTGATGTCCATGCCCATTAACAGGTGAAAATTTATCCAGCGTTCAAATTTCTCAAATAATGGGAAGCTCACCTAAGACAAATCACTGGGTGATTCATCAAATTTAATAATATAGACAACCAGAATAAATTTGCTAATTACAGTAAAATTCATGATAAATTTCTTATGTTTTTAAATTCTTCTTGAAGGCATGGATTCTGTAAAACAGGGATTCCATTAATATAACTTTTGCTTACATAAAACTATAATTATACCAAAAACACATTGTTCTTTTTATTAAAGTGGTTTTAGCAGGATGCCATAGATTATATTATGTTGTGTGTATAACTATATTAGAGTTACACTTTAAAAAATCTGTAGATTTTTCCATATTTGAGATTAGTCTCCCTTTTGAGCATGTTTTTATTCAATTATTCTTTAACAGACATCAATCCATATTATTCCTTGTCTCCTGGGCTGCCCAAGGCTGACATAACTAATCACTAGTATAGGAGGAGATTTGAGTGGCAAGGAGAGGAAGCTCAGAGAGCTAGGAATCAGGGAAAGTAATGAGGGTTAGCCTGGGTGCCACAAAATAAAATGGGAGGTGGCATTTTATCCAAATGTAAGATAAAAAAGAACTGTGCTAACTTGGACAATGGTATTAATAGTTGAACTCTCATGATAAAAGAGAAGAATCAGGCAATAATGAGGTCATGAGAACAGAAGCTTCTGGGAATGACTTTGAAGGGGGCTATTTACTTCCTTCCTGCAATAAGTTCATAACTGAAAAGGAGATTCTGAGCTCTATTTTCTCTCTCTCCTCTCCTTCTTGATGCTTTAACTCCTCAGTCCACGTCAGTCAAGGAAAACATGTTGGTCTCCTGATATAAATTTGAGAGCTGATGAGGGAGCTTTCATAAACCACAATTGCTCTAAAGAACGTACACGAAAACTTGTAAAATGATAGGCAATTAGAGTAAGAAATACTCCAAAATGTCAAAATTTATTGTCTCTGGGCAGAGGGATTATAAGCACTTTTTATTATTTTCTCTTGTCTTTTCCGTATTTTCCAAATGTTCTACAATGAGCAATAAAAAAATTTTTACATGTGTAGGGGAAAAAAACCTAAACCTGCCGGTGTGGACAACTGACGCAGTTGAGGAGAGAATGTTGGCAGTGAAAGTAGAATAATTTCCCACAAAATCTTCATATTTTAAGCACTAATGTAATAGCGCCTTAGAATAGAAGGGTGTTGTGGATTACACATGTAAAATATTTACTTTATCAAAGGAAATCTGTGAAGCGATTACATTTAATATGTTTAATCCATGGACCGTGTCTTCTTAGTGACATTGTAAGTCTTAAAAGTGAGGCAATATGAACCATGGTTAGATTTGCTTTGTAAAAGTGAAGGAGGTATTCCAAAGAGAACAATGTAGGAGAAGTCATGATGAAAATGACCTTTTCAGTGACTTCCTTGGAAAGTACAACTCTAGGATGAGTGGAATCATATTAGAGGTATGAGGAGCCATCAAATTTGGGGTGATTGGTATGGATAGATCCCCCTGATCCCTGGCAGTGGAGAGCATCTTTCAAGAACTCCTTCAGCCTGAGTGCAGAAGTCCCAGAGGACTCCCTGGCACATGGACCAATGTGGATTATGTTTTGGCCAACTCCCATTGTAACTAGATTGCTGCCTCCTAGAGAGGATAGAATACCCTAGTCATTTGAAAATTAGTGTAGAGACATTTGAACCAATCTTAAAGAGAGATTGAGCTGTATGGAATATTACACAGCTGATTTCCTCTGGAGCTCTTTGGCTTGTATTCCTTTAAAGCACTATTTTAGATTTTAAAGGAAAAATGTCTTTGCCATTGAGTACTCAGGAAAACCCAATACCATGTTTAGATGTAATCTGAACCAGTGTTAAATGAAGGTAGAATTTGAATGACTAATATGATTATAAAAATTTTAAATGAAACTAGCATAAAAAATTCTCTAAGGGCCAGCCCAGTGATGTAGTGGTTAAATTCGCATGCTACACTTCGGCGGCCTGGGGTTTGATGGTTCAGATCCAGGGCGCAGACCTATGCACTGCTTATCAAGCCATGCTGTGGCAGGTGTCCCACATATAAGATAGAGGCAGATGGGGGGCCAGTCTGGTGGTGCAGCAGTTAAGTTCGCATGTCCCAATTCAGTGGCCTGGGGTTCACCAGTTCAGATCCCGGCTGCAGACCTACGCACCACTTGTCAAGCCATGCTGTGGCAGGCATCCTACATATAAAAAAGTAGAGGAAGATGGGCACGGATGTTAGCTCAGGGCCAGTCTTCCTCAGCAAAAAGAGGAGGATTGGCAGCAGATGTTAGCTCAGGGCTAATCTTCCTCAAAATAAAATTCTTTAATGTCCATCCTTTTATCTTGAAAAGAGTTGATAATTGATGACGTGTAATGCCACCACTGAGAAATTAATTGTTTATGTATTTCTTTTTTGGCAAGAAAATTAAGTGTTTATATTAAGCACTTGTCTACACATGAGTCCGTGAAAAGATGACTGGTTTGACTCTTGTTTAGGAAAAAACACAACAGAAACTCAATGATCTCAAATTTGAAGGCCAGAAAAGATAATCGCACATCAGGAACATGAATGACAATTCTGCACAGAAAAGATTTGTATAACAACCGAACTTGTAGGACTTCACCCCAGATGGCATATCCACAGCCTCACTTCCACATGGTAAGCCAGTGACTTCATCTTCAAGTTGTGCCTGCTCCCCTGTCCTTCTAAGGACTGTGCTAGATGGGAATTTAAAAGTCCGGGGTTATTACATCATCAACTCATAAGATGTCAGAACTGAGAGAGTCTTTAGAGAGCCTCTAATCCAACTTCCTTGTTTTAATTTTTTTCATTTTCCTTATTTTGATGAGGAACATCAAAGAGAGAAAAGAAACTTGAGAAATTCCCCTAGGTCCCAGAGAAAGCCAATTTGCTAATTATGTAATGGTAAATCATGTGGTTTAATTGTTTTTATGACAACACTCATGTCTCTCCCTCCTCATTCACTGAGTTTCCTTCTTCTTTGGAGACCACCATGGTTAGGGTAAAATACTGAGGTAATTACAGTGTGTCTGTCCACAGACCCATCCTGACTGCTGACCAGTTCCAAGAATTCACGTATTCTTTACCTCTGAGTTCTAGCCTAGAGAGCATCCATTCTCAACATCCTTTCTCTAAGATAAACATGGGTGTTCATATGCATATACATGACACACTCCTGGCCGTGGGCTCAATTCCCAATGGCCTAGAACTGCACTGCTTTCCCCTCTCCTTAAGAAAGTACAATTGACTACAAAAATGACCTTCTTTATGAAGAAAATCTTAAATCTACTCAAAATTATTTTCAGTTAAATCATTCACGTTTTTCACGCTTTATTTCTGGCCACACCTCCAAACTGGTCATGACTGTGAGCATTGATATTCCCATTGAGAAGTGTTGTTTTGTGAAGCTACTTTATTTGATTTAATCCCTTGCACAATCTTATGTGGAAGGTACTAATTTTATCTCCATTTCATGCATGAGAAATCTGAGGCTCCGAGAAGTTAAGTAACTTTACCAAAGTCCCACTGACCAATAAAGGAAAAGCCAGTATCCTAACCCTGGTGTTACTGCCTCTAAAGTACATGACTTTCTCCTGTGCTATCATGCCTTCTTTAAGAATTGAATCTCAATTACGCCCTTCTTTCCTGAAGCCACGGTGTTGGCTGGGTGACTCCACGCTTAGGTGGGATAAGAAGCTGCACATATGGCAGAGCACCCGACTCCCAGGGAAATGTAACTTCTACCCTGTCTTCTCTACAATATTTCATCCCTCTCCCTAGAGGTAACTATTTTTATTTTATTACCATTTCAATTAAAACATATATGTATAAGCAAATGCATGTGTTCCTCTCCCTGACTTTCATAAACAGTAGTATAATATAGTACTACGCACTTTGTTCCCCTTTACTTTTTTACTTAGTCATACTTCCTGGAAATTGCTCCAAAGACATATGTAGACATATTCTCTATTCCTTTTACAACCCCATGGCACTCTACTGGTTGCTTGTACTACAGTTCATTTAGACATTAGCCAGCTCCATTGGATAGACATTTGGGTTGTTTTCAGTCTTGTTTTGTTTCAAATCCTATTGCCAAGAATAGATAGCCTTATGTATTTTTTGTGTACGTCTTTTTGTATTTTTGTCATGTATTTTTAGGATAGAGTCATGGAAATATTATCACTAGGAAGGCAATTGCATATTTAATTTTGCTGCATACATATTATTAAATTCTATTCTATAATGGTTGTATTAGTTTACAATCCCAATCAGCAATTCAAGAGTGTCTTGCCTCCACAGCTTTGCTAACAAATTTTTTGTCAAATTTGGATTTATATTAAACTGATAAGTGACAAAGAGATATCACAGTGCAGTTTCATTTTGCATTTTTCTTCTTATGAACAAATTTGAGTACCTTCTCATATGGTTAAAAATTACTGTTTCTCTTTTTGTGCAATATTTGTTCATTTTTCCAGCCTATGTTTCTACTAGTGGTTTTTTTCTTCTCAATTTTTAAGAGTTCTTTATATTTTAAGGATATAAACTTTTTTTCTGTGATAGACGTTGTAGATACTTTTCTCAGTCTGTCATTTGGAATTTTAGTTTTGTTGCCTGAAATTGTTTGCTGTGGAATTCTTATTATAATCAATGCCCCATCATCAGGAAAGACTACAGAGTAACCGGTTTGAGAAGTAAATGTGTTTGAAAAGCATTATTAATATATTGTGAATTTTTGGAAATATATAGTTACTGTAAGTCAATGAAGACATCCACAAATAAGAAGCAAGATCTTTACAGAAAAAAAAAAACCCTGTAAAAATATATAAGGGTGTAAGAAATATCTAAATAAATGGGAAGAGATATTATACTATTGGATGAAAATATTCAATGTAAATATGTCAATTCTCCCACCAAATAAATAGGAATTAATCAATCTGAAGATGAGAGAATAATAAAAAGTTGAAGAAAAATAAGCAGAGACTCAGGGATTTGTGTAGAGCAATACTAAATGTCCTACCATATGTGCAGTTGGAATCTCAGAATCAGAAGAGGGTAAGATTGAGCCAGAAAATAAAATACTTTGGAAAATAATGGCTGAAAACATAGCAAATTTCATGAAACGCACCCCCCCCCCCCCCCACACACACAAAACACCTTGATTTATAGATCTGAGGAACTCACCAAACTCCAAGTAGGATAAATATAAGGAAAATCATGCCTATGTACATTGTAGTCAAACTGCTAAAAAGTGAAGATGAAGAGAAAATCATGAAAACTAAAGAGAAAAAAGATACATTATGTAACAAGGAACAGGATAAGAATTATGGCAACTTCTTTTCAGAGACAATGGAGATGAAAGGAAAATTCTGAAAGTGTTGAAAGAAAAAAAATTGTTTACCCAGAATCCTATAAAATAAAAATACTTTGAGATAAATGAAACCTGAGAAAATTCATTGATGGCAGAAATCCTTAAAATAGAAAACATGCAATGAATAAAATTTACAAAGTCAAAAGTTAGTTACTTGAGTAGACTAATAAAATTAACAAATCTCCTAGTAAAAATAATAACATAGAGGAGAAGAATACAAATTATCAAAATAAAAGATTGAAGAGGGGACCCAGTCTAGCAGCATATTGGTTAGGTTCACACGTTCTGCTATGGCGGCCTGGGTTCACAGGTTTAGATCCCCGGCATGGACCTACACACTGCTCACAAAGCCATGCTATGCTGGCTTCCCACATACAAAATAGAGGAAGATTAGCATAGGTGTTAGCTCAGTGACAATCTTCCTCAAGCAAAAAGAGGAATATTGACAACAGATGTTAGCTCCGGGCCAATCTTCCTCATCAAAAAAAACAAAAAAAATGAGAGGCATTATCACTACAGACCTTAAAAGAATAGTAAGGGAGTATTATAACCACATTTATGCCAATTAATACAACAACTTTGGTAAAACAGAGACAAATTCCTTGAAAAACAAAATTTACCAAAATGAACTCAAGAAAAAATAGAAAATCTGAATAAATTTATGTTTATTAACAAAATTGAAATTTTAATAAAAAAAATTTCCCACAAAGAAAACTCTATGCTCAGATGGTTTTGCTGGTGAATGCTATCAAACATTCAAGAAAGAATGAATATCAATATTACACAAATTCTTTCAGAAAATAGAAGAGGAGGGAACAGTTTTCAATAATTTTTATGAGGCCAGGCTAACAATGATAACAAAACTTACAAAGACAATCAAGAAAATAAAGTTACAGACCAATAACTCTCATAAGCAAAGACCAAATCCTCAACAATATTAGTAGATAAAATCCAGCAATATATAAACAAGGACAATACCACATGACCAAGTCAAGTTTATCCCAGGAATTCAAGATTGGTTCATCGTTCAAATCTCAATGTAACTCACTACAGTAAAAAAATAAAAGAGAAACATGTTATCATCTCAATAGATGCAAAAAAGCATTTGACAAAATTCAAAATCCGTGTATGGTAAAAGTTCTGAGGAAAATAAGAGTAGAAGGAAACTGCCTAACGTTGATAAAAGACATTGATGAAAATTCTGCAGCTAACTTCGTACTTAATGGTGACACTCAAAATTCTATCTCCCTAAGATTAGGAACAACGAAAGGATGCCCTCTCTAACTATTTTCATTCAATATTTTACTGGCTATTCCAGCCATTGTAATAAGGCAAGAGAAATAAATAAGAAGTATACACATTGAAAGGGAAGAAATAAAACTGTATTTATTCACAGAATGGCTAATAGAAATCCCAAGGACACTAAAAAACTGTTAGAATAATAAATGAATTTGCAATAATAATAAACGAATTGCAAGATACAAGTTTCAACACACAAAACCACCAATCCAATCTCTGTATCTATGTGTTTGTTTGTTGCTGTTGTTGTTTTTATCTTCTACTTACAAGTGAAATCATACGGTATTTGACTTTCTCCATCTGACTTATTTCACTTAGCATAATACCCTCAAGGTCCACCCATGTTGTCAGAAATGGCAAGATTTCATCTTTTTTTCTTTTAATTTTTTTTTTAGGAAGATTAGCCCTGAGCTAACATCTGCTGCCAATCCTCCTCTTTTTGCTGAGGAAGAGTGGCCCTGAGCTAACATCCGTGCCCATCTTCCTCTACTTCATATATGGGACACCTGCCACAGCATGGCTTGCCAAGCGGTGCCATGTCCACACCCGGGATCTGAACTGGTGAACCAGGCCTGGGCCACTGAAGCAGAACATGTGAACTTAACCGTTGTGCCACTGGACTGGCCCTAAGATTTCATCTTTTTTTTATGGCTGAGTAGTATTCCATTGTGTATATGTACCACATCTTCTTTATCCATTCATCCATTGATGGGCGCTGAGGTTGTTTCCAGGTCTTGGCTGTTGTGAATAATGCTGCAGTGAACATAGGGGTACAAATGTCTTTTTGCATTTGTGTTTTTGTGTTCTTTGGATAAAAGCCCAGAAGTGGAATAGCTGGATCATATGATTGTTCTATTCTTAATTTTTTGAGGAACCTAGATATTGTTTACCATAGTGCTAATGCTCAGTACCTAACGGTTACTGTAAATATTCAATAAGATTACCTTTTGACCTTGTAGGGAAAAGAAGTTAATCTTGTCAATTTGTTGTTTTCTTGTTTAACTTGAGGGGTGACTCAAGGGTCACAAGGATTTATAAGCTTGTCTTACAGAGAAAGAGAATGGCTTCAAGGATCACCAGATAGCCAGCCCCCAGCTGCCATTGACACCCAGAAGTCAGATTGCCCAGGGGCTTATCATAAGTGAAAGAAATGTGGATTACCCCTTTGTTTCTCTGAAACTCCTCCTGACACATCCCTTAGCTCTATATTCTTCTCTTGTTAAGGCGGATTTGAGAGATGCTCCCACCTTTTCATTTTGGCCTGTTTGAATAAAACTTTCTCCGTTTTCAAGCACCCATGTCTCAGTGATTGGCTTACTGCACATGGTGCACACAAACTTGGGATTAAGAGGTTCCATATTAGTGGCTACACAAGTTTGCATTCCTACCAGCAGTGTCTGAGGGTTCCCTTTTCTACACATCCTCTCCAATGCTTGTTATTTCTTGTCTTATTAATTACCAGCCATTCTGACAGGCATGAGGTGATATCTCATTGTAGTTTTGATTTGTATTTCCCTAATAATTAATGAAGTTGGACATCATTTCATGTGCCTGTCTTGAATGATTTGCACTGCTAAAACCTCTTGTACTCAGTAAACGATTTAGCAGTTGTGAAAACATTAAATTGACCCATCAATTTCTGTTCTCCCTCCTTTGCTGAATGACACTGTCATAGGTTTGCTGTTCTCTGTTAGCTCTGAGCTAAAACTCAGAAGGAAGTAATATGCCAAGAACTGTGATTAGTGATTCAAGCAAAGAGGCTGCTATTGTCAAACATTTCTTCCTTGACTGGGAAAGATGAGAAGTCAATTCTGTCTAGGTGATCGCTCTAATGATACTGCCCTGGATAGTGAAAAATAATCTTTTATTTGGAATTAGAACATCTACCAATATTAACAGGAGCCAGATATCTTTCTAGGACAGAACGTTGGAGCGACTTTGATCCAGCAACATTATTACTTGTGCAGATGTTGACAACACAGTCAAAGCTGCCAGGCATTTAGGAAAATCAAAATCAATTGAGTACTAAATCAAGAGCCCAGCAAGGCTTTACTGCAATGGATGATTTCTTTCAATTAGCTGTAACCATTTTGTGAATACAAAAGGTGATTATCTTTGCTCATGGAAGACAAATCCCTATTGCAAAAGGACAAGAAATCTTCCCCCTTTTGACTGTGATACCAATCAATTCTAATGTGAACTGTAATTCTTCAGTGCCCTGCAATTTTCCTAAAAGCTTCCAGATTGGAAACTGCTGCTCAAACTGACAGCTTCTTTCTCTCTCTGTATATTTGCACAGCAGGCAGATGTAGAAGTGACAGAAATGTGTCCTGTTTCATTACTTAATCTTTTCACTGGCTATGATGCTAAAAGATTCTATCTCTTTATTGTACAACTGAAGAAAGGGCTTCTTGGCTGTCATGGTTACAATATGTCAGTGCTGGAATTTTAAATTGAGAAATGTTGTAGTTGTTGAGAGCTTTTCTGCAATCTCTAATGTTTTCCCTGTCGTTGATAACTCTGCAGAGAGGAGTCTTAGTCTATTTCAAAGTGTCTATGCCAGTTTTCTTAAAGTGACTATGAAGTCGGATGATCAAGAGAGGTATAAAATTTGATAGTTTGAGAATGAACTGTCTTTATTGGTTCTCTTCAGCAAGTACCACATTTTTGTGTTATTCTTCAGAAAATATTAAATATTTCAGTAAAACAGGGAGCTCAATTAATACACAATCATCATTATTTTAAATCCTAATATTCTTTACAGAAGTGTAGCATTCACTGAAATAGTGCACTCTAGGTACTGTTAACCAATTTGTCCCCTCAGTTTTTATATAAGAATATTTCTTAGATAACAGGTGCTTTCCTCACTTATTATCTAGAATTCAATGAAGTTCATCTACATGGAGTGTTTAACAAATTTAAAAACACAATCAATTTTGTTATGATTAGTCCAATTATATTTCTGTTCAGGTGAAAACTTCTGACTTAATTCATTTGAAAGCATACATTAGGCCAAAATTTATTTAAATATTTCTGAAAGGTTATGCTTATTCCATCACCTATGACTTAGTATTAAGCATCTATAAACTCCTATTAAACAATCACAATAGTTTTTCAAACTTTTAGTACTCCCCATCATGTCCCTTTGAAAATGATCCCATTAACCCAATTTTAGAAAGGGAGAAATGAATCAGAAAGATGGTAGGAAGTTGTAGGTTCAAGTATGTGTTTGTATTTTTCTGTTTATATTTTCACTGTAATGATTGTAGTATTTTATTTTTAAAAGTGAAATTTCTAAAAGGAGAAAGTAATGGCCCATTATCCCTATCATTCCTTTGCAAATGGGCAATATGATTGTTTTTTTAATAAGCATATTGCAACAGTAAAAATTTATATTTTTGTTTGAGCCACATAAAATATGGTTAAAAAACCAATATTGTTTTGGTGATTTGATAAATAAGGTTTTCCAAACTTAAATGTAGAAATGTATATTTCCTCTTCTAAAACTGCTAAACATTTCCAGATAATCATTTATACTTCCATTTTTAACTGTTAAAGACAATGCTATATTTTCTTTGTCTAGTGCTTTAAGACACTTCTTACTTGTGTGAGAGATGTGTCCTGACCAACCTAGGCAGTCACTACATAATTCAGGGTAGTTTCCAGGCTTACCCTGCATACCTGTCACTGCCAGCTAGCTCTCCCAATGTGGCTTACTGCCTGCTGGCCCAGGGAAGCAAAGGCTGGCGGTCATAGCCTTATTTTCCTGGATTGTATGTTTATACGTATATTTGGAAGAGCGAGACATGCCAGTCATAGCTCTGATTGCTTCAGGCAACTTCCTTCTGTTCTTGTGGAGGGGTGGAGAAAGTGGAGTGGAGAAGGATGCGGTTTATCAACATGCCTCATAAGCTTCAAAACAAAACACTTCTGCCATCTCTTTTAAATAAATTTCTTGTAAGGATAACCAGTGAGCCAGGTTCTGACCTACAGATCATTCCAGAACAGTTGTGTGTGTGTGTGTTACTGAACCAGGTTCGCTTTTGCCTGCTGCCCAGAAAGCCAAGCACCGAGATAATGAGATTGCAGCAGAGAGAGGGTTTACTCACAAGGCAGCCATGCGAGGAAGCGAGAGCATGAGTCTCAAATCTGCTTCCCCAAAAAATGGAGACTCAGGGATATTTATGGGATGGGGGGCAAGGTGGTCTGAAATGTGGAGAGAGGTGATTTGAGGTGAGGAGAGGTAATTGATGATCTGCGCAGGTGTAGTCAGACTTCATGCCTCTTCATAGGACCCATGTTCACAAAACGGTGATGTTAGCAGGATCTGAGGGTGGAGTTTTTAGCCTCTTGATGTGAAAAGATCACCTAATGGGACATCTGTGTGGGCCCAGTTGATGAGTTGGTGGTATTAACTGGCCTGAAGTGGGCAAGGAGTTCTAATTCCTGAAAAACAGCTCACACACCCATTACCATGGGGACCCAGGCTCCAGGGAGATGTTATCTATAGGAGCCTAGTGGGAGTCAGATAGCGTATCACCTAAACAGCACAGTTAACAATGGGTGAGTTAAACAGCTAAAAGCTGTAATCAGTAATTGCAAAAAGGAAAAAACCTTTAGTTCCTAGCTACTTAATCATCAATGGCTAACTCTCTGCCGGTTTCATGTGTGTGTGTATTAAACCCCATAAGGCATTATTAGAACACATTTATGTGGTTAATAGTCATTTAGTTTACCCACCTATTTACAATTTTCATTATTTTTCACTCCATCCTGGACCTGCAGGATTTATCTAGGATCGTGCCCTTCTGCTTGGAGATCATACCTTGGTATTTCCTTTAATACAATTTTACGGGTGATGAATTTTCTATTTTTTTTTATTATTTAGCCTAAAGATATCTTTAGCTCAGTGCTGAATGATATTTTCACTGGCATAGAAGTCAATTATTTTCTTTCAGTCCATTGACAATATCACTTTATTTTTTTCTAATAAGAAGTCATCTCTTATTCTAATTATTGCTCATTTGAAAATGGCATCTCTTTTTCTCTGGCTGCTTTTAAGATTGTCTCCTTATGTTTGGTTTTCTAAAGTTTTGCTGGGATATGTATGGGTGTGGACTTCTTTGTATCTTTCACACTTGGACTTCTTAAGTCCGTGGATGTCTTTCATTAGTTTTGGAAAATTCACAGCCTTTATCTTTTAAAATATTGCGTCTATCACATTCTCTCTTCTGAGAAAGAAAATAAATGCATGTTTGCTCCTTTTTCTGTATTATCCATGTCTCTTACCCCATCTTTGGTACATTACATTCATTTATCTCCCTGTTCTTTACTCTGTATAGTTTCTTTTGACCTATATCCCCAGTTAACAGATTTTTTCAGTTGTGCCTGATCTGTTATTATACTCATCTATTGAGTTCTCAGTTTTAATTATTAGAATTTTTTGCCCTAAAATTTGTATTTTGTTCCTTTTCAAATATGCTAGTAACTTTTTTTTTAGTTTTCTGTTGAAATTTTCAATCTCATCATTACCTTGTTGAACACAACTAACATAGTTATTTTAAAGTCTATTTAAAGTCTTTGCTTGTTAGTTCAAAGATATAAACCAGCCTCAATGGGTCTCATTAACTGTCTATGGTTTCTGCTGGTTCAGATACATATTTTCCTGACTCTTTGTGTTATTACTGTTTGTGTTATCATTGCCTGGTTATCGCTGATTGCATTCCAGACACTTTATTTGAAAAATTGCTTGTAGAAATAATTTGAAGCCTAGGTAATATTATCTTTCCTCTAAATTTTTTTTTTTTTTGCTTTTGCCATGCACCTATGGGCACTGTAATCTCTAGTCTGGTATTCCCTTAATCCAATTTCAGAATTTTAACAAACTCGATGACTTGACACTGGGCCATAGGCCATGTAGGGAAGAGTTTACTTCTGGTTTATCCTTATTTCTATTGTTAAGCCATTTTGGCTTAACACAGGCTTAAGCACAGGGTTGTACCAGATTCCTCACTTGCAGTGGGCACTGCTTTATCATCTGTCCTCCAAGCCCCCTTAGGTAATAAAAGTGCTGCTTGGTGATTGAGCAGCCTCTTTAGGAATCAACAGATGCCCCTGGGAAAGTAGTTCCAAATGCTCATGCCTCTGCTTTTCCGTCTTCTCCTGAGTCTCGGCCTGGTAATTCTTTAATATTTTCTTATCTATATGATGCTAACAAGTAGGTCTTTTAAAAAATTGTGTTTGTCTTTCCTAGATGTCATCTGGGTGAGCATTGGTCTGAATTATCTGGCTTTCTATTAGTGGAAGTGGAAGTCTCGTTATCTTTTTTATTCTCATATAGATCTTACAGTTCATTTCATCTAATATAGAGAATATATGAGAAAGATAATGTACAATTGTGTTTTTCTACACTCGTTTCACCTTGGAAACTTCTATTTCCCCAATGAAAGTAAGCTTTTTGGAGCAGGGGCCACTTTATGTATTTTTCCATATGTGTTTTTTCCATATACCCACCTGTACCAACGTTCACAGCATACTCAAAATTCTAACTCAGAGCTAAAATGTAAATAAACATAATTATATACTTGCTAGCTTGATATTTTAGATTCCAGAGTCAATTAACATCAGAAGAAATTGGTTTTATTCTTACTAAAAATAACATTATAGTAGAGGATAATTAGATTTAAGACAGTAACGCTCTTTTGTTATTTATTACTGCTACTTTTATTATTGCTTTTCTTAGGTGTTTTGTGCATTGTAATCACCTTCCTCTCTTGATCTTTGTCCATACCACACCCTTCTGGCATCTTCACTTGATGGCTCATTCATATTGGTCAATTTGCCTGTCCTGCCCCCATTTCTTTTCACTGAGTCTACTCCTGTGCCTCTGGCAGAGGGGGAAATCCCAACTCTGGGTCACTTCCTAACCACTGCTCATTGGACCTGGGGGCAACTGAGGACACAGGGAGCAAACTGGGCCAATCAGATACTCTCTCCAGAGAGTTAGGAATTAGGTTCTAATACATTTTGTTAAGCAGCAGAAATGAAAAATGACATGAAGAATACTGAAGCAGCCATTTCTAAGTAGACGTAAAAAGTCAATCTACAGAGAAGGAGGAAGAAAATGGACAGATATCATGAGATAAGCAAAGAAGAAAGGCCACGCCATACCTGAGACGGAGCCGCCTGTTCACTTGCGGAGCTCATTTTTGTTGACGGTGATACCTAACTGCACGAGGCGTTGTGAGAGACTTTTCAATCCTTCCATTTATCTCCTTCCCCCCTTTTTTTCGGCAAAGGCTAGTATGGGTGGGTTCTGTTCCTTGTAATTTAAATAATGTTTCACCAGGGCAAGATCTTTCATGAAGTTACTTTTTGGTCACTTGGTTTATTTTTATCTCTATCTGCATGAATAACTCACAGTTTATTCCATCTTCTTTTTTGGTCCCCAAGTTCAATTTATTTGAGATTTAAGGTACTTGGAATTACTCTAGAAACCATTTTATACATAAACATTTTATATATACATACAGAATTATGTAGAAAACCATTTTATAAGTTCCACAACACAGTAGGTTAGAGTGCTTGATGCATAAGTGAATACTTTGATCTAGGAGGAAAAATAAAACAAAATGCTTGAGCCAACAACTCATTGAGCTTTAGAAAATCCTTTCCAGACAAATGCTATTATGTGATCTTTTTTCTCAGGTAAACTTTCAGATAGAGGCCCCAAATGAGGCAATAAAATGCTTTTGAAAATCCCAAGGAAAAGAAGCGTCATCAATCTGTCCAATCCTTGATTCATGCTACGTTGCTTGTGACTAACCACACAAGAAGCTAAGTCATGGAGTCCATAATGGAATCATCTTCTTGAAAGAGCATTTTTCAGAATGCCTCACTAAAGGATTTTAGAGCTTTCTCCAAGCTGAGTTTTCCTATGACTTGTGAAAATGTACTAAAAAAAATAGCACAATATTGGGAGATTTTATTTCATTTTAAATGGGTACAGAATAAATCAGCTGTACTTTTTTAAACATGCTTCTTGGAAATAAGATTCATGCAGCAACTTTTAATGCCTGGACAAATCTGAAAATTTTGTGCCTTTAAGTAGTGATTTCAGGAAATGATTCCTTTTTTCTTGTTTACTTGCAAAACCAATGATAATTAAGCATCAGTGGGCAGGGGCAATTCAGCTTTAGGGTTTTTGATAAGTAAAAATTTACAAGGACAGAATCCCTTCTTGAATTTTCAGAACCTTGAGTTAGCAGACAAGAATTTTACCATTTGTTTGGGAAGACAAAGCATAAACACATGAAAAAATCAATAACAAAGGCAGCATTTATTATGCATTTGGAATCACATGCTCCTATGAAAATTCTAAACTGCACCCAATGGACTGAGAACACATGAACTGTTACTATCATTTGGAAGACCAAGAAGACCATGAAGAGCTGGGAGGAAGAGGATCATTGTGACCTGGAGGCTTTTCAAAGGGAAGTGTCCTGTGACAAGGGGAATTAGGAATTAGGCCAGGTGTGCTTCCCTTCAAAGATACAATATAAGTAAATACTCTATTTTTTCTTTGTTAAAGATGGGCAACTGAGCTAACATCTGTTGCCAAATACAATACGCGTGGACACGGTCCCCTCTTCTCTCTAGCCTTGTAGTTTCTAAATCAACTTTGATTCTCTTTACAGCACTTCAACCTTATGCCTTGGAAAATAACTAGATCGTCACTCCCTTTGCCTCTGCATGGAAAATCTAATCAGAAAAGTCAGTAATATATTAAATACGGATTTAATTAGGCTTGCAAATCAGCACCTGATACGGAGAAAATCTATGTTATGTTAACCTGTCTGTAAGATGAAAATGATGTAAAAAGTCTTCAAACAGGTGATTCATAGTCTCTGCTTTAAAGAGAACATGAACTTTGCTGAGGGTGCTGGGTCATCTTTGGTGTTAATTTCTTCTATAATTTTTGGTTTAATTATTCATTGTTACTCTAAATTGATTTTGGGTTTACAAATTTGTAAGGCACTTGCTACTAAGGGTAGCTTTTAAAAATTTCTACAAAATCAGTCATCAAGGGGTAAATCATATGATTTGAGGAGAATAGTGTTTATCATGGGACGTAGTGTTTTGCCACTGTTTTTGAGATGAGGACATGAGTCTTTTTTTTAAGGACTGGCGCCTGAGCTAAAATCCGCTGCCAATCTGTTGTTTTCTTTTTTCTTCCTTTTCTTCTCCCCAAAGCCCCCAGCACAAAGCCGCATATTCTAGTTGTAGGTCCTCCTAGCTGCGCTGCGTAGGACTCCCCCTCAACATGGCTTGATGGTGCCAGGTTCATGCCCAGGATCCGAACCGGCAAAACACTGGGCCGTCTAAGCAGAGCACATGAACCCAACCACTTGGCCATGGGGCCGGCCCCGAGGACATGTGCTTTGAAATGAACCAAGTTGTGTATTTCAGCTGTTCACGGTTGTCCTGATTTGTGTGTGTTTGTTGGTTTATAAATGTAGGTACCCCCTAGGAGGCAGAAGTAGGTAACGGCTATTGGTCTCTTCTCCCACAATTTTCCTACTAGATGGCATGTTACAGTGAAAGCAAGATCTAGACCAAATTCTGTCACAGTACAAGCATTTACTATCAGTGAGGCCAATAAGAGGCTTCAGAGCAAACATCAACCTTTTCTGCGAGCTCTGTGAAGTTCTGTTCTATGTCCCTTTAGGAACTTCATTAAGCACCTTGGCTGAGAGGTTCACTCTAATGTAAAATGGTGATGTTTTAAGAAGGCCCGAGTGAACTTTTTTTTTAAAGATTGGAACCTGAGCTAACGTCTGTTGCCAATCTTCTCTCTCTCTTTTTTTTCCCTTCTTCTTCTCCCCAAAGCCCCCCAGTACATAGTTGTATACTCTAGTTGTGACTGCCTCTGGTTGTGCTATGGGGGACACTGCCTCAGCATGGCCTGATGAGTGGTGCCATGTCCTCTCCTGGGATCCAAACCAGCAAAACCCCAGGCCACAGAAGCGGAGTGTGTGAACTTAACTACTCGGCCACTGGGCTGGCCCCTCAAATGAACTTTTGATTGGCTCAGGCAACAGAATACTTCATTAAGGGATAGACACAGGACCAGATGGACTTCTAGACCTAAAGAGTTACTCCTGGGGTAGAAGCCTAGTGGACTCCTCAGTTTCTTATGCTACCTTCATGAAATGGTGAAAGTATCAGTACTGTATTTTAAAACAAGCCATGTACCTTAAACGTAGTATATTTCACCAATGAAATACTAATTCTCACACTTAACACTGATTTGCAAACTTGGTAATGAGGACCCAGATAACAGTATTTGAAGCACTGACTGTAGTTAGGTTAGGACTTCTGATGAAGGTATTTCACAGGCTTGTTAATCACCTTTGGTGTGTGCATTTATGGTCAGAATACCTCAAAGGTTAACTAACGGCCCACAATTACACAGTTTACTCATTCACAAATACATCATGCTATCTATGCTGAAGTGGTTTTAAGCAAATTACATTCAGTATATCAAGATGGCAGAAGGGTTTTAGCAGGCAGGATTTAGAGTTGCTTTTAGATAAATATGTGGTTTTGGCGTTTACCAAATGCCAGTGTGTTCCCTCCTCTCTTGGAACCACCTGCAGGACGCTCATAATGCTGCCCTCATGTCCCGTGCAGTTTGCCTGTTCTCTTTACCCAAGAGAGGCTAAAGATGATCCTTCTACCTTTAGTCACTTTCTCATCTTAACTTTCCATGTGCTATGGTCTGAATGTTTGTGTCCTCTCAAAATTCATATATTAAAATCTTAACCCCTAAGGTGATGGTAGTAGGAGATGGGGCCCTAGGGAGATGATTAGGTCATGAGGGCAGAGCCCTCTGACTGGTATTAAAGCCCTTATAAAAGAGATCCCAGAGAGCTTGCTTGCCCCTGCTGCCATGTGAGGTTACAGTGAGAAGACAGCTATCAATGAGGAAGCAGTCCCTCATCAGATACTGAATCTGCCCAGCACCATGATCTTGGACTTCCTTGCCTCCAGAACTGTGAGAAATAAATTTATGTTGTTTAAAGGCTATCCAATCTGTGGTATTTTTTCATTTTAAGATTGGCACCTGGGCTAACATCTGTTGCCAATCTTCTTCTTTTTTTTTCTTCTTCTTCTCCCCAAAGCTTCCCTGTACATAGTTGTATATTCTAGTTGTAGGTCCTTCTGGTTGTGCTATGTGGGATGCTGCCTCAGCATGGCTTGATGAGCAGTGCCATGTCCACACCCAGGATGTGAACTGATGAAACCTTGGGGCGCTGAAGCGGAGTGCGTGAACTCAACCACTTGGCCTGTAGTATTTTGTAATAGTAGCCTAAATAGACTAAGACACCAAAGGATATTGAAAAAGGAAATTAGCATGGTATTCTGCCACCCAAAATGCCATGGGTTTTGTGTATCAAGATCAGCAACAAAACCTGAAAAGGAACACTTCCTTCTACAACCAAGAGCCCTGTCAGAAACCTGGTCTGGAATAGTGATATTGGCCCTGATATTGGTTTCTCTACATTAAACCCAGCAATATATGGGGTTAAAACCAAAACACTCATTCCGTGCTTACTCCCTGGCTTCATGGCTCCAGAATCCACTGTCTGCCATGGAGAAAAACAGCCAAGGACAACCACCTGGATTCATTATCTCCTCCTCCTCCTCCTCCTCTCCCCTACAAACAGCTGCAGGCTGGTGGGAAAGCTCTGAATCAGCAAGGCCATATGCTCCACCTCCTCTACGTAAAACCCCAAATGAAAACGCTTACTGTTAGCTTTTTGAGGAGTGTGGGATTTCAGCATTAGCTGCCCTTTCTCCTTTCTCAGTGGTGTGCAATAATAAAACTCCTATTTTCTTCCACTACACCTGGTGTCAGAGATTGGATTGCTGTGCAACAGGTGAGCGAACTCACTTCAGGTTTGCTATCAATAGGATATAAATTCTTTATTCTTCACCTGTCAGAAGGTCTTTGGAGGTCCTGGACTAAAGTAGATCAATTCATACTAGTCACTGGCAGTTAGTTCCCCAGGCTTTTGGGCACAGACATATGCTTCCTGGAATCAGTCCAAATGTTTACCCCAATCTCTTGCCAAATGATTCAAAACTACCATATTGCTGCTTTGTTCTGTTTGTTTTCAAACAACTTTTAAAAAAATGTAACAGCTTCTATTGTTTCTAAAATATTTATCAAAAACAGTATGAGCAAAGACGTGAAAGGCAAGTGGGTGGAGAAGCAGATGAGAAACTGGGAAGGCACCCCGTCCCCATCACCCACCTCTCTACAGCTTTTCCTGGGGTCCCTAACTCCTCCTGGTCTCTATTGCATCATCTGTAACCAGTTCCTGCTGAGAATGTTTCCTCAGCGCCCTTTCTGTGCACAAACAATAAAGAGGGGATCAGAACTTAAAAAGTCATATCTAATTTGAAGCCTCTCTTTTAAGGGAAAAAGGCAATTACTGATTTCAGAAAGTACTCTGTGAAAATAAAACATGAAACAACCTCATAAGAATTTAGCTAATTTACCCAAATCCTCAAATAAGATTGCAACATAAGCTTGCATCATGAATACCTCAAAATATTATATAAAAACAGTCTGTGCTTGTAACCTGAGCAGTTTCTCTTTGTTATGTCAGAAAGTAGTATAATTTTTTGGAAAAAATTGCTTAATATATCCCTACATTTTTATTACTTTATTTTCTTCTAACTTTTATTACAAATGTGATGAAACACCATGGTGTGTGGATATAGTTATCTATTTCTATGTTCAACACAGCAACTTTTTAAAACTATTATTTACCTACTTATTTTATGGTCATAAAGAAATGCATACTCTAAATACGGAATTTAGGAAATATAGAAGAGCATAAAGAAGAATATAAAAATTATCACACAATGGTTAACCTTTAGTTGTATTTCCTGATAAACATTTTTCTATGCATATCTATTTAACTATTTATTAGATTAGACTTAAGGTCTAATTTATTATTTATTTATTAAATTTCTCTATTGAGTTAGAATTATAGTCTCTATATTATGTGACAATGTAACACATATGTATTTAGGAGTACACACATACATATTTATAAGCTTATTAGCTTAATATGTCAAGTATTATTATTTGATATGTTCCTTCTCTTACTCTATATTTACCTGGTGACATTTCACTATTTAAGGATTATCAACAAATGAACCAGATACAAAAATGCTTTTTAATCCTTGAACACAGGGAGGTTGGAAAAGTCATGTCATTGGTTGGAAGCTTTTTCTCCTCAAACCCCATCTCCAGACTGGATGAAGAGTCCAAGGGCTGAGGAAGAGAAGGGGTGTCTAGACTTCAGTGTGTACTCTTCTCATTGCCTCCCCCTACTCCCATCACCTCACTGTGGTAGAAGGGGCAGAGCTGAGGGCATGGGGGATGGGAATATGGCCCCCAAGATAAACTGGAGACCCTCAAGCCAAGTGGGCTAACATGCCTTTTTGTGGTTCTCAAACTCGTTGTTTCTTGTGCCCCAGTGGCAGAGAGGTTGCAGTGTAGTAATGATTGCAAGGACTGTGAGGACAGAGTGACATCCTGCACTCCTTCAGTGCCCCCAGAGGGAGGCAGAAGAGTGCTAGCCTTCCACACACCCAGAAAATTGGCCGTGGATGGAACCCAGGGCAGAGAGAACTTGCTGCCATCAGGGTGCTTTGGCACCCCGAGGAAGTGACTGAAAAGAGGAGGCAGGGTGGACCACTCAGCTGGCCTCACTGTAGCAGACAGTCAGTTCAGAAGGGGACACAGAGGAGCCTGGTTACCCCTGGAGGAGGAGGTCAGCACGAAACGGGCAGAAGATGTGCAGAAGCATTCAATAAACCTTGAGCCAAACATCAACACCAGCGGATGGGTGTGGGGTAATCTGAAAGGACGGAATTTTAAAACTACGTTGCCTGAGAAAACAAAGAAATTGACAGAGCTCACCTAGAAGCAACTACATTAAATTATCTGAGTTAAGCAAAAGAAAGATTTGAGCTAAAAATAACATCAGATAGAAGTATTGAAATATACATATACAAATATAAATATAACTATATATATTTGTGATATATATAAGGTATGACTATGAAGTTATACATAATTTAAAATATGTATCATAAATTATAAGATATATATCAAAAATTTGAGATATGATACTGTAAATTTAATTTTAAGATATCATAATTGTAAGATAATCATAGTTATAAGATATATATCATAACATATAATTTCATGGTCACATAGTTTACAAGCTCTGGTATGAAGTAGATATGGAACTAGATATGATATATATATTTTATTATTTATCAATATAGATGTAGATATGAATGTGGATATAGATATAATATATACAATTTATGATATATTGATATCAATATAGACATATCTTAACAGGACTTGTGGACTATATGACTATGAAATTTGAACTCACGACCATTAAAAAAGTTTTCCACAAGGCCAGCCTGGTGGCACAGCAGTTAAGTTTGCACGTTCTGCTTCAGCGGCCCGGGGTTTGCCAGTTCAGATCCTGGGTGCAGACATACACACTGTTTGTCAAGCCATGCTGTGGTAGGCATCCCACGTATAAAGTAGAGGAAGATGGGCATGGATGTTAGCTCAGGGCCAGTCTTCCTCAGCAAAAAGAGGAGGATTGGTGGCAGATGTTAGCTCAGGGCTGATCTTCCTCAAAAAAAAAAAAAAAATCCACAGAATTTTGCTAATCTGGTTGGCTTTTATTTAACAATTCATGAACCGGGCAACATCCAGTCTAGAAAATAGAAAAGAATTTTGAAGAGCTGTACAAGGTGTGAGATTTTGCAGGAACAAGGAAGTCATCCTGGGCATCTGCTGATGGGTTAAAGCAGGGTCACTTTCTTCATATGGAGCAAAGAGAAGTGTGGGAGGCAGTTAGGTAACTTGTGCTGAGCAGCCACCTGCAGACTGGTTGACCTAGGCTTTCCTCTTCTGGGAGGGCCGAGCCTAGAAAATTAAGTTTTGGTTTGCTGATGTGGGGCTTAACGTGAGCAACTCCACCTTGGGCATAAGTTGGTTACTTTAACGTGACATACATTTCCAAACTAAAACAAACCTTGTTCTGGGAAGGGACAGCCCGCTTTCTTATAGAGACTCTTGACAGGGAAAAAAACTCTACCAAATGTATTCCTCTGAGACTAGCTAACAAGAAACTCTCTTAAGACAAAGCTTCTTTGTGTTATTAAGAGTGAGTATATCTGTTAAAGGATTTTGGTTCAGGAAAACACTTTAATGACTATTTATGTAAAGTTGGGCTGATCGGGAATGGAAGCAGAAGCATCAGATCAATCTGTAAAGGAGAGTAATAGAAAACTTCAATTTTCTTCTGACGGGCACTTTAGAAAGGAAATTACAGATGCAGTACCCAGACGGGACTTAGAAGATGGGTCTAGAGGGTGCAAATGAGCCCATCCCTCCACTCCTACATCCTGGCCCCAAATGTCTGCAGACAAGAAGGAGATGGCTGTGAAAAACGTCTGGGTTAAGAGTGGCCAGGGAATTTACAAATGGTGGTAGTGACATTATTTATTTGACTGCTCAGCATTATACCCTTTCCTATTTCCTTAAGGGAAACCTGAATTCTTTGGGGGGATTAGCTGTTCCTCATTGGGTACAGAATGAGAGACAGTTAATCAGATGCCCTATTCTGACTTAATCGAAAGGCAGGCATGTGACCCAAGTTAGACCAGTTGTAATTGTGATTTGAGTAGAGTAACTGAAAATGGTTGAAGTTTATTTATTCTGGCACTGTCACTCAATCTACATGCTCCCTGTAGCTTCTGTTTCTTTGCCCTGCGGAGCCTGCCCATTTCTAAGTCTACTTCTCCAGGTTTCTCATCAGTTTTGTACTGCTGACATTTCCAGTATGTTCCATGGGGAACCAGCATAGTAGGTGATTAAAAGTATGGACGTATTTGAGATTGAATCCCGATTCTAAAACTTTCCATTTTGTGTTTCTATCTGTAAAATGGCAATTGTAATGCCTCTTACTTCATAGATTGTTTTGAGAATTAAATGGAGACAATACATGAAAAACCTTAGAATGGTATCTGCCATGCATCGTTTTCAATACATTTGAGCTAATAATATGAAGTTAACTGCAGTTGGTTTCTGTGGTTTGCAGATGCATAACTGCATCAGAATGATACAGTCGTAATGCCTAATTTTTAAGTAAAAGTTGTTTTTCTACATTGTGAGGTGCCACAACACCTCTCAGCTATCTCTGAGGGCTTCAGAAAAATTCTGCTAAGCCCATCAGCCTTGTTAATAGTGTTTGGAGACTGAAGTAGATGCATCACATCCATGGGTGAAGCTGTGCAGAGAGAAGGGAGCAGCCGCAAGAAACAAAATGAATGAAGATCAACAATTCAGAGAGAAAGGTGACAGGTGAACATAGGCAGCACTCCCCCTCCCCCATCCCCACCACAAACTGGAATCCTCAGGAATCTTGAAGAGGGCAGAGGACTTCTTTCCACATGGGAAATTGAAAGACTTGGGGAAAATTATACGTATATGAAGTTTTGTATCTTCCTTTACTCTCCATGGCATTCAGTAGTCTTCAAAAACATAATTTTAGTGGCAACATAAAGTCCCATTGTATGGATGTTCCGTAATTTATTTAACCATTCTTTCATTGTTGGATACTAGCTTATGCAATGTTTTTTGGCTAACACCAAGATGCCATGGTTAATATCTTTAACATAAATCAGTCTCAACATTTTGTCATCATATTTATGACAGAAACTGTAAGATGTCTACCAATATCCATTTGCTTTTTCCCGCTTAGTAACAGAAACCTGATTGTTTTTTAGGGGGAGTCAGCAATATATGCCTCCTCCCCTCACCATTAGGTGTGGTCATTGACTAAATTCTTGTTAGTTACAGGTAAGTGTTGGGTGGTCTACTGTGTTTTCCACTACCACCAAGGAATTCTCCAATTCTCAGTGGACACCGACTGGATGTCCTACAAACGTAACTCAGTTCTTACCACTCTCTACCTGGAAATAGCATCAGACCCCACAGGTTAAGGGCTCGGTTCCACAAGATTGTCCCTACTTCAGACACCAATCACAAGTCCAGGTTGTTACCTGTGCTTTTGACTGACTGGCTATAAATCAGAGGTTCCCATGACCCTCTTCTCAAGTGTGATTAATTTGCTAGAGTGGCTCACAGAACTCAGTTTATTATAAACAATACAGATGAACAGCCAGATGAAGTGGCACATAGAGCAAGATCTAGAAGAGTTCTGAGTGCAGGAGTGTCTGTCCCTGTAAAACGGGTTTACTACCTTCCCAGCATGTGGATGTGTTCACCAACCTGCAAGCTCACCAAATCTCATCGTTCGAGAGTTTTTATAGAGCTTAATCTGCATTCCTCCCTCCCCTCACCAAGAGGGTGGTGGATGGGGCTGAAAGTTCCAACCTTCTAATTACTTGGTCTTTCTGATGACCAGACCCATCCCAAGGTTATCTAGGGGCCCCACCCTAGGTCACCTTTTTAGCATAAACTCAGATGTGCTCAAAATATGCTCCTTATGAGTAACAAAAGACACCCCTATGACTCAGGAAATTTCAACGGTTTTAGGAGCTCTATGCCAGGAACCTGGGGCAAAGACTTAATATGTTTATTATATATATGTATATATATATAACATATACACAAAGGTCAAATATATTCTCTCATATATAAATATATAAACTATGTAATATGTATTATATATTTACTTTATGTACATTATATATATTTATTATATATAATGAATATATTTGGTCTTTGTCTTGGGTTCCTGGGACAAATACATATATTATATATTTATAAATAGAACTTATATATATATATATATATATATATATAAAACATATATATATAATATATTTGGTCTTCGGCCCTGGTTCCTGGCACAGAGCTCCTATTTTAACAACCATGACATCCTTAGTCTCCTTTGACCTACTGATTTGGTATACTATATTAACTGATCCTCTAATATTAAACCACCTTATACTCCTGGATAAAATTCTATTTAATCCTGGAGAGCAATTTTTCAAACTATTGTTGAATTCAATTTGCCTGTATTTTAGATAAGAATTTTGCATCTCTAGGTAACTCAGATATCAGCTGAGACCTCCCTCATTCTTGAAATCTGGATGGGAAAACCTTGAATTCCCTAATTTCACAGGCTGGGGTAGTCTAAAACTCTCTTCAAAATTTCTGCTACTACCTTGGGGTCTTCTTGATTCTGGTCTCTACTTCCTTGATTATTCCTCTGTCTTCATCATATTGACTCCAGTGAGAAGCTCATCTCCCCTTTCAGTTTGCACAACAGAATTCCCTCCCATCAAGCACTGCTGAATCGGGGGGATGTTACTGAAGATTTGTTTTGGGGGAGATAGTGGTGGCGGTGTGGGAAGGTTACATCTCACAGAACACAGCTTCTTCCATCTCACTCACACCTCAGTCTCCTTCCTGTCACCATCACTGCCTCTCTTCTGCGCAGCACAGAGGGCTCTGTATTACTCTCCTTCTCTTATAAAGAGCAACTTATCTCCCCTCTGAAGTCTTGTAGCCAAGCAGCACCCTCATTTTCAGAAGTAGGGTTGGGAATTTGCCTTCTACCTTGAGCCCTAATCAAAGTGTTTTTGTTAGAATAAAACAGATACCTTCCTAAGGTAAATTTTGGATCCAGTTATAGTCTATATAAGCGCATCTCATTTTGTACATGTGATCCAGATGAGCCTAGACCTCACCAGCCCGTGAGAACAAATACAGCCTACATTAACAACTAAACTCGAAGCTTACAGCTTGACAACCTCCAACAGCATGGCCTGAGACACATTTCAAAGTTCTTCTTTTCCATTATGGCATCTCAGGAGATTTCTAGGAATCCAATTGAGTCTGTCTGGGCTGCTGCTCCTGCTTTCTCTCCCCTTCTCTGGACTAGTGACACTCTCAGAGAGGAGGGAAGTGAGAAAGGTTGTCAGATACATGCCCACTGAGCACCTCCACACCAGAGCTTCTGGGTGTGCACTACTGACGTGGAGACCCCATGCTCCTGCCTGTACAGGGACTGCTCTGAGGAGCCACAGTTGTCCTCAGCCCCACCTCTGTCTCAAGTTCTCACCAGATATGTGTCTTCAGGTGTATATCAGGGACACAGCCCACCTCTGTCTCAAGCCCTTGCCAACATTCCTCTGTTTTCAGGTGCATATCAGGGGTGTAGCTGTTCAGGAAATGACTCATATAGTAGAAGAACTTGAAGGAGGAACTTTGCATGAAATAGCTTTTCTTTCTTAAGTTTCTCCTTGGTAGTAATAGAAATTTATATTCTGTTCCTCACAAAAATTTTATCTATAATTTTGTGTGTGTATGTAAGGAAGATTGGCCCTGAGCTAACATGTTGCCAATCTTCCTCTATTTGCTTGAGGAAGATTGTTGCTGAGCTAACGTCTGTTGCCAATCTTCCTCTATTTTATGTGGGATTCTGCCACAGCATGGCTCGACCAGTGGTGCTAGGTCTGTGCCTGGGATCCGAAACTGTGAACCCTGGGCTGCCGGAGTGGAGCGCGCGAACGTAATGACTACACCACTGGCTGGCCCCAATAATTTTTTAAAATAGTAAGACAAATATATTGTTTGGTACTTTATTGTTTTCAGAGGACTTTCACATCTATTACCTTTTAAAATCTTTAGAACACTTGAGTTAGGTATGATGTAAGTTTTCTTCATTTTTACGGATGAGAAATCTTTCCAAGGTTAAGAGACTAGGTATGAAATCCTTTTTAGCACGTTGATGGTAGATCTGAAACTAGATACAATCTGAGACTAATGTTATTCTTATTTTTATGGTCACTGTTCTTAAAGGTCACTGTGAGTGTTCTCTCTCTCACACACACACACACAAACACCACATGCTCTGGGAAGTTTTTGTCGCCCCCTTTTTAAAAGTGCCCAGAGAAACAGGTTTTAAAAATTGATACTTGCAACAGAATCAGCTGGTATGCTTGTGAAACATTTAGGTTCCTGGTTCTAGCCTCAGACCTTAGGGTGGGTGTCAGAGAGTCTTCTCATGTGTTATAAGCACCTCAGTGTGGTTTTTGTGTTCACCGATGTTTACAGGAGCCTCAAGACATTTCTGTGACAGCTTAGGGTGCTATCTGTGCCAGGATTTCTGATCAGAAGCCCAGTTTGACCGTAGATGATTGGAAGGTGGATTCTAATTGTGATTTTCTTATGGGAGGTTGTGACCTGGAGGGTTGTTAGTTATAGGTAGGTTGTAACTTAACCGAGCAGAAAATAAGTGCCTTCCAAGTGAGTTTTCCTCACAGATAACAATGGTGTATTCTTTCAACTGCTTATATAAATTTACTGGAGAGGATTGACATTTATATGCTGAAGCATCACAAAATGCAAATAGGGTTTCTTGAAATGCTTTCAATATCATTATATATTTGAATTTATGCTTTGGGTTATTATGTCTTTAGAAACACTGTTATTAACCATAATGGAGCAAAAAATTTTGATGCAGTGCATCATAACACGCATTTAAGGATACTAGAGAAAAGACACTTAGGTCTATAAATCTTGGGAGAAATCAACTACAGCGGCTGAATAATAGTTAATAATAATAATAATAGTAATAATTGATTGGCTGTCCAGTTAAGGTAATTTTCATAATCCACTGACATTTCCAGGAATTCTAAGTTATTTTTCTCTTTCATTTTTAAGGATAATTTGATTCAGTTACTTAAGGCAGAATTCTGGAAGTTTTAAGTTTTGTTCCTTCTTCTTCCTCCCCAATCTGTTTCTGTTTGCAAGAGAAAAAGAAAAGACTTGGGCTATCTTAAGAAGACAAAATGGGAAGTGGTGGTAGGAAACATGCTGGACAGTGACTGGGTAAATCACAGAATTTGTGGAGAAGCTGACCAACCAGGCACTAGGAAGGAAAGGGACCTGTACAGCTCTGGGTTGTCAGTAGTAGAGGCTCTAAACTTTCTTAGGATGGGGCCATGGAACGCCTGGCTCTGGTTGCACTCTGCTCAGCCTTCTGCTTACCTTCCTGGGGTCTCATACCCCACAGCCCCTATAGCCTTTGAGTGGGCACTGTGATTGACAGTCCTACCAGGACCACATGGCCTTCCCCTCTTGTCTCCCTTCTAGGCACAAGTAAGAGGGCTTACATATCTGAAGAAGACTGGCATGCCAAGAGAACTGCTTGCTAAGCAGTTGTCTGTGTCTCTTTGTTGAGAGGACATGTTGAAAAGCAGTGACCAACATTGTAACACATCACATTCCGTTGCTTCCTGTCTTTCTTTGCCTTCCTTCCCCTTGTTTCCTGACCTGCCCTTGCACCTCCCGCTGTGCTCCTGAGAGAACTCAGGCTAAGACACTCAGACAAGCCCTCTTCTATGGCTCGTTATTTCTCTATTTTTTAAAGATAATATCTTTTTGGGAGGACTCCTCAGCTTTCCACTTCCCACACAACTGCAAATAGACCAAGGCATGGGCCCCATTTTGGACAGTCTTGAAATTTGGAGGAGGCAAAAGTTCATTTCTAGGAAGGTGGTGATTCAAACTGAAATACTGGCCATAAAGAGCCCTTTAACAAGTGTATATAAGATAAGTCAGTAACACAGATGAGAAGAAGGTAAAAAAAACCTTTGTGTAAAATACCTAAGAGGCAGAGGAAAATTGACCTCAAACTGATTGGACCCAGCTCAAAGATGCTTTAGGTTTTTAACATACTCTATCAATATAAAGCAGTTCCCATAGCACTATGTTTTTCCGTAAGATAGAATTTCATTAATTTTAATTAAGTTTTTCAGATGTCCTGGGACTTTTGAAGTTTTTATTGATTATTTCCCACCAATAATTTCTAGACACCATTACCACTGAAAGCATCTTCCATATTTGGATTATGTTTGGAAAATACAAAAGCAGAGACTCGGTGCCCTGGGCTGCATCAGCTGTGACTCCAGCTGCAGCTGCAGTAGACAGCTCCTGTGTACCATGAACCATCCCCTTGAGGACCCACCAGCTCCTTTTCTCTTTTATGCCTCAGCGTTCCCTCTGGAGGCTCCCTCAGCCCACAGGGAGACATGGCCTGGGCATTGGGAGGGTTAATATTTCTAGGAGCAACCCCCAAACTTTGGATAAACGGGTAGCATCCCATCCTTCAGAGGGATGGTTCTTCAGACAGTTAAAGAGCACCAACCAGCTCAATCCCACATCCACTATTGGGCTTTCTGCCTTCTCTTCTCAGTCTCAGTATTCTTGGCCCCTCATTGCTACTTTCTGGTATCACCCCCCAAAAATACTTGTACCCATTTCCCTTCCTCAGGCTGTGCTTGTGTGGGAACCCAAACTTAGACATATGGGAACAGATTTAGATTAGCAATTTTGTGAACTTTTACACAGTTAATGAGGTTTGAGCTTTTTTTTTTAATTAAAAATCAAGAATCCATAACAATAGAAAAGCTACTATCGGGGATCTAGGAAGTAATCTTTCATAAGTTGGTGGTATGAGAAATTCTTAGAGTCCCCTGAGTTTAGCCAGAAAATGATAGTGAAGTCTCGAAAGTTCATATCAGTTGTTCAGTTGCAGGCAAGTCTTTCCTAAAGGTCCTCAAAGAGATTCCTCTTCCTTGGAGCAAATAGTAGCATTGCCAGGGGTGGATCACTGCGGTGTGTTTGCAGCCTTGTAGGTTATAGCCAAGATAAGAAGAAAGTAATTTAGTGGATATTTTTGTGGCATAAAGTGCTTAAATACAGAAAAAAAGAAACTATAAGATGGAAAATAGGGTGAATATATTTGAGCCTGAATTATAAAAAAAAGGTGAGTGGTGAACAGTGAAGTATGAATTCTGTAAAGAAACTGATTCATTCAGTTTAAGCATTAACAAAGACATTATAAACAAGAGCTTTATAAGACAGACCTGAAAATTTCTTTGGTCTTCTGGGCTAGGCAGCCATGCTTGGAACACTGTTCTTAGTTCTGGGTGCTTCTGGGATATAGAAAGGCTCTAGGATAGCAGCCATCCACGTGACGAGGGGACTTGGAATTAGGCCATACGAAAATATCAGATAGGATTGGATTCAGCTGCACGTAATCCGAACACTGCTCCCCCATCCTTCGTATGTGGCTTTTGTTTCCTTGGCCATAAGATGGCTGTTCCATCTCTAGGCACTGTGATTGCATTTCAGGCAGTAAGTAGTGTGAGTGTGGTAAAGAGCAAAAGGTGCACGCCAGCTTAATGTGCACCTTTTTAAACAGGAAAAGAAAATAGCTTTTCCCTTAGGCCCACCCAATAGGTATTTGCCTAAACCTCATTGGCCAGAACAGACAGCTATAGGAAAGACTTGCCTGCGTATTTTATCTGCACAACTAAAATCAAGCCTCAAGAGTTCTGGCCCAAGCTGCAAGGAGATGTGAGGAGGAAAGTGATTTTAACTGAGCTCATTGTTTCCCTGTGCAGAATCAGAGTTCTGGTGATAAGGAAAAGGAGGAGAGTGCCTATTGGGTTGGCAACTCACTGTAAGTGCCACAATGAGAAACCAGTGAAAAACTGAGAAGTTTAACCTACAAAAAGAAGGACAAGAGAACATGATATTAGAGATATCATGAGCGAAGCAGATTTACATGCGTAGCTTTATTTCACCAGCTCCCTCTTGCCTGTCATTTGCTCCTGTCCTTTCCTTTATGCCCCAACTTGTAGCCCAGGTTCAAGAAAGGAAAAACAGAATAAGATGGAAATGAAGGCAGAATATGTGTAAAAATAATTTTCTACAAGCTGCTTGACTAACCCCACCTAGATGGATCTGTTTTGGGATCCTATTTGTTGTCTATACTCTTGATCATCTAACAGTAGGCTTAGCGATAATATCTTGAGCATCTATTATAAGACACAGATATAGCTGTTTCTGTTTTGTGGATTAGGAAATTAAGATTTACAGAGGATAAGTCCCTTGTTGACTCAAGAGGGAAATAGTGAGTCTAGGATTTGAACTAACATGTAAACAATTTCAAACACTCCCGAAGTACTCATATTAAGCACCTCATGCCCAAAGTTGTGTGCTAGGCATTTTAGACTGCTTGAAAGCTGTGACTTTATTATTGTGAGTGTCCTGTGCCAAAGGAACATTTCACGCTTCTTTACCTGTGGTCCTCATATTAGTTTCATTATTTAAAAAAAAGAAACCTATGGAAATTTTATATTTATCTGTGAAAAAACTATAGAGGTGAGTCGTTACATATTTTTTTCTTTTTGATATAAATTTCATCAGCTTTATCTAACACTGGTGCTGACCAGAAATTTAGTTAAAAAGATAATATTTAGTTAAAAAATAATCCTTTAAAACTTGACACTCCTGGGGAAAACAATAAAGATAGTGTGGGCTGTAAAAAGTCTGGGAGCATCGTACCAACAAAACATGAAATTATGTTGATATCTGAGTAGGTTTATCATCAGTATATCATGAGGCAATGAGAGTCATTCAGGGGTTGAAAGTTCATCTATCTCTTCTCCTTTTTGCCTTTTCTATACCTTTTTTTTGTTTCAAGTTCCCTGTCCCTCGACAGCATCCTGCACTGGCCTTCTGGAGCTGTGCCCAGTCCACCAACATCATAACAGGGATTTGACTGGCAGTATCAACAGAATCAAACCAGTGGCCAGCTTGCTATCACTCGTTCCCTGCAGACAGAGCATCTGCTGGATGGTTTTCTGAAATGGTTTAGTATATTTTTTAAAAGAAGTCAACAGCATGGAAGCCAGGCATGCTGACTGTGGCAACAGGAGGCACAGCAGGTAGTAGTGACGCAGCATTTTTCTTCTATCCAGCTTAACACAGGTGGTTGTCCTCTAACTGCCATCTGAGCTGAGACTGTTTTATTCTCGCAATGAAAATCCAAGTAGGAAGTGATCCCATGTAAAAACTGACAAGGGATGTGCTTCTCAAGGGGTAGCTTAATGGTGTATAAAGACCGTGGTTTGATTTTCCTTTCCTTTTCAGAACTTGTGTTTCAGTCTTCAATACCCACACTATGCTGTTACCGTTTAGGTAGACAGTAATTTGGAAAAAGGGCTTGGTGTTTCCTGGTAGTCGAGTTGTGTAAGAGATGACCTGGAATCAAACGATTTGGCAGAGATGGAGTTGATGAGGGGAGGATGTCAAAGGCCTAAGAATTTGACTTTTTTTTTTTTTTTGCTTCTGTTGGTTGTAAAACTTAAATACATAATAAAGAGATTGAAATTCTAGGATTTTGAAACCAAAAGGGTCTCTAGAGATCTCTAAGCCCTTTTATATTATAGCTGAATCACAGAGATGCAGACAGAAAAAGTGAACGGCCTAAGACCGTGGTGCTGTGCAGTGGCTGCACTGGCTTCTGCCCAGTGCAGTTCATAGGTCCTACGTTACGTATATGGGGGATGGGGAACATGAATACCTCCTCGGAGAAGATACAGGGTGAGCACTTGAGGCGTCGCTGAAAGAAGGGAAAATGATTTGTGAAAATTGGAAAGACCCTAAGAGGTCATTTAGTTCAGTCTCTACCTTTACCATCCCCAAAAGGTTTATTGTTTTCTATAATTGTTTAATTAAACTTTTTATTTTGAGATGATTGTAGATTCATATGCAGTTGTAAGAAATAATACAGAGATCCTGTGTATCCTTTGCCTAATTTCCCTCAATGGTAACATCTTGCAAAACTATAGTACAGTATCACGTTATTGACATTGACAAGTGAAGATGAAGCCCAGTTTCGTTATCATGAGGATTCCTTCCTGTTGCCCTTTCATAGCCACCTTCCTCCCTCTCTCCCCCCAATTCAATCTCTGCCACTAATCCCTGGCAACCACTAATCTGTTCCTCATCTATACAGCTTTGTCATTTCAAGAATGTTACATAAATAGAATCGTAAATTATATAAATAGAACCATAAAATCCTAATTTTTTGGGATTCAACTTTTTAGTCAGCATAATTCCCTCGAAACTCACTGGAGTTGTTGCAGGATATAATAGTTTTTTTTAAATTGCTGAACAGTATTCCAAGTATGAATGTACCACAGTTTATTCACCCACTGAAGGACGTCTGGGTTGTTTCCAGTTTCTGGCTGTTATAAATAAAGCTGCTGTGAACATTGATGTACACAGTTTGATGTGAACATATCTTCATTGCTTTGAGATAAATCCATGAATGCAATTGCTGGGTCATATGATAGTTTCATGTTTAGATTGATTGATTGATTGATTTTAATGTTTACTTTTATAAGAAACTGCCAGGCTCTTTTCTAGAAAAACTGTACCATTTTACATTCTCACCAGCAATAATCTACTTTCTCTGCATCTTCACCAGCATTTAGTATTGTCACTTATTTTTATTTTAGCCATTCCAGTATGTGTGCAGTGATATGTTATGGTGGTTTTAATTTGCGTTTCCCTGAGGCTAATTATGTTGAACAGTTTTTTGTTGGCTTATTTGGCATCTGTATATCCTTTAGGGAGAAGTATCTATTCACATTTTGCCAGTTTCTTTTCTTTTTTGAGGAAGATTAGCCCTGAGCTAACATCCGCTGCCAATCCTCCTCTTTTTGCTGAGGAAGACTGGCCCTGAGCTAACATCTATGCCCATCTTCCTCTACTTTATGTGTGGGACACCTACAACAGAATGGCTTACCAAGCGGTGCCATGTCCGCACCCAAATCAGAACCAGCAAACCCAGAAAGGGCCACCACAGCAGAATGTGTGCACTTAACTGCTGTGCCACCTGGCCAGCCCCACGTTTTTCCAATTTTGATTGGATTTTTTTTTTTTTGCTTTTGAGTTTTGAGAATTTTTTTTTAACATATTCTAGATACTAGTCCTTTGCTGGATATATTGTTGGCAAATATTTTCTGTCTGTCTGTAGTTTGTATTCTCCTCAAAGAATCTTTTGCACAACAAAAGTTTTGAATTTTGATGAGGTCTAATTTATCAGTTTTTCCTTTAGTGCATTATGCTTTTGGTGTCAAGCTGAAGAACTCTTTCTTAGTCTAGTCCTTTCTAGTCCTATGTCCGAAAGATTTTCTCCTGCATTTTTTCCCTAAAATTTTTATAGTTTTGTGTTTACACTAAAGACCATCATCCATTTTTTTTTCTTTTGGTGAGGAAGATTGGCCCTGAGATAACATCTGTGCCAATCTTCCTCCACTTTGTATGTAGGATGCTGCCACAGCATGGCTTGATGAGAAGTGTGTAGGTGTGTAGGTCCATGCCTGGGATCCAAACCTGCACACCCCAGGCCACTGAAGTAGAGCACTCAAATATAACCATTACGCCACTAGGCCAGCCCCATACCATGATGCATTTTGAGTTAATTTTTGTATAAGTTAACTTTTAGGCCAATGTTCTTTTTTTTGCCTATGGATATCCAATTGCTTCAGCATCATTTGTTGAAGGGCTATCCTTCATTCATTGAATTGCTTTTGCACCTTTGTTGAAAATCAGCTGGTCATATTCCTGTGACTCTCTCTCTGGGTTCTCTAGTCTGTTCTGTTTATCTACATGTCTATTCCTCTGCCAATACTACACATTCTTGATTTCTGTAGCTATATGATGAGTCTTGAAATCAGGCAAAGTGAGTCCTCTCACTTTATTCTTTTCTTTCAAGAGTGTTTTAACTCTTATAAGGCCTGTGCCTTCCAAATAGATTTTAGAATAGGCTTGTCTATGTCTAAAAAGACCTTGATAAGAATTTGACGGAAATTGTGTTAAATCTGTAGATCAGTTTGGGAGAATAAACATTGTTACTCTATTGAGTCTTCTACCACATGAACATGGTATGCTTCTGATTTATTTAGGTTCTTTGATTTTTTTTTAAATCAATATATTGTAGTTTCCAGCATATGGATCCTGTACATATTTGGTTAAGTTTATACATATCTAAATATTTTACTTTCTTTGAAGTAGTTATAAATGGAAGTGTATTTTTAATTTTGGTTTCCACATGCTCCTGATTGGTATTTAGAAACATTGATTTCTGTGTGTTTGTCTTGTATCCTGAGACTCTACGGACCTCACCTATTAATTCTAGGAGTATTTTGGTAGATTCTTTGAGTTTTCTACATAAAGAATCTTGTCATCTGCAAATAGGGACAGTTTTATTTCTTCCTTTCTAATATATATACTTTTATTTCCTTTTCTTGCCTTATTTCTGTTGCCAGAACATCCAATAAGAATAAGAGTAGTGAAAGTGGACATCCTTGCCTTGTTCCTAATTTTTGAGGAGAAGTATTAGCTGTCCAGCAGTAAATATAAGTTAGCTCTAGGATTTTTGTAGCTACTCTTTATAAAGTTGAAGTTTTCTTCTCTGTTGCTGACTTGCTGAAAGTTGTTTTGTTTATCACAAATGGGTGTTGGATTCTGTGAAGTGCTTTTCCTGTGTTGATCGATGAGATCATATAATTTTTCTTCTTTATCTGGTTGATATAATAGTTTACATTGATTGATTTTTGAATATTGAACCAACATTGCATACCTGGAATAAATCCCATTTGGTCGTGATGTAAAAATCTTCTTACACATTGTTGGATTCAATTTGACAATATTTTGTTGAAGATTTTGCTTCTAAGTTCATAAAGGATATTGGTTTATTAGTTTTCTTCTTTGTATTATCTTTGTCTGGTTTTGGTGGCAGTGTAACACTGGCCACAAAAAGTGAGTTGGGAAGTATTACCTCTTTTTCTGTTTCTTGGAAGACATTATGTAAAATTCACATTAATTCTTTAAATGTTTGGAAGACGTCTCCAGTGAAACCATTTGGACCTGGAGAATTATTTTCAGGAGATTTTTAATTACAAATTACAAATTTCTTTAATTGTTATGAAACTATTGACATTGTCTATTTCATCTTGCTTGAGTTTTGCTAGTTTGCGTTTTTTGAGGAATTACTCTGTTTCTTCTAAGCTGTCAAATTTATGAGCACAAAGTTGTTTGCAGTATTCCTTTTAATGGCTACAGGATCTATAGTGATGTCCCTTGTTTTATTCTTGATATCAATTATTTGTGTCTTCTCTCTTTTTATATTTATCAATATTATAGAAGTTTATAAATTGTATTCATTTTTTTCAAGGAACCAACTTTTTTTTCCTTCATTGCTTTTTCTCTATTGTTTTCCTGTTTTTAAGTTCAATGATATCTGCTCTTAACTTCTTATTTCCTTTCTTCTGCTTGCTTTGGATTTAAATTCCTCCTTTTTTTCTAGTTTATTGAAATAGTAACTTAGATTATTGACTTTTCTCTTTTCTAAATTAAACACTTAGTACAACAAATTTCCTTCTCAGCTCTGCTTTAGATACATCCCATATATTTTGATATGTTGTATTTTTATATTTATTCAATTATATGTATACTTTTATTTTCTTTGAAGCTTATTCTTTGACATATAGATCATTTATAAGTTTTGTTTAATATACAAATGTTCAGAGATTCTCCTTTTGTCTTTCTGTTATTGATTTCTAGTTTGGTTTCACTTTTGTCAGAGAACATACACTGCACAATTTCACTTATTTGAAATTGGTTGAGATTTGTTTCATGGCCCAGGATATGGTCTATCTTGGTGAATGGTCTACAGATGCTTGAAATAAATGTGTATTCTGATGTTGTTGGGTGGGATGTTCTACATATGTTGATTAGATCCTGTTGGTTGATATATCCTCACTGATTTTCTGTCTAGTGCTTCTGTCAGTTTCCAGGATGGGGTGGATGTTGTAATTGTGGATTTGTCCATTTCTCCTTTCAGTTATCTATCAGCTTTTGATATATGTATTTCGAACCTCTGCTTTTTTGGTTCATACACATTTAAGATAATTATGTCTTCCCTATTGATTCGTCCTTTTATCATTATATAATGCCCCACTTTGCCTAATGTAATTTTCTTTCCTCTGAAGTCACTTTATCTGATATTAATAGAACCATTTTTGTTTTTGTTGTTTTTAATTTTTGCATGTCATATCTTTTTCATTCTTTTATTTTAAACCCACCTATGTCATTGAATTTGAAGTGAGTTTCTTGTAAACAGTGTATAGTTTGGTCATGTATTTTTATCTACTTTGCCAATCTCTGCCTTCTAATTGATGTATTTATGCCATTTACATTTAAGTTGACTATTGATGTGTTAGGTCTTAAGTTGACCATTTTATTATTTGTTTGCTGTTTGTTCTCTCTGTATCTTATTCCTCTGTTTTTCTTATCTTGCCTTCCTCTGTGTTACTTGAATGACTTTAGGGTTTTATCTTATTTCTAGAGTTGTTGAGTGCATTACTCTGCATAAATTTCTTAATAGTTGCTCTGGGTGTTGTAATATACACATGCGACTTATCACAGTGTACTGGCGTTAACTTCACGTAAAGTGTAGAAACCTTACTTCCATTTGGTTCCATTACTCTTCATCCTTTTAGATATCATTGTCTTTAGTATCAGATCATGTTATGATTTTTGTTTCAATTATCACATATGATTTAGAAAACTTATAAGGAAAAGGAAAGTCTATTGTGTTTACCCATATTTATGCTCTTCCCATTGTTCTTTCTTTGTTCCTGATGCTCCAAGTTTCCTTCTTTTATTATTTCTTTCTCATTTGAAAAATTTCAAACAGGATAGTTCTGCTAGTGACAAATTCTTTTAGTTTCTTTTTTTTTAAAATCTGAGAATGTCTTTATTTTACTTTAATCCAGAATGATAGTTTTGATGGGTATGTAATTTGTCATTGATGATTCTTTGCTTTAGCACTTGACAAATATTATGCCACTTCTGTTTGGCCTCTATGTTTTCAGATTATATATCCACTATCATTTGAATTTGTGTTACTTATAGGTAAGGTGCCATTTCTCTCTCACTGTTTTCAAGGCTTTTTTTTTCATCTTTAGTTTTCAGAAGTTTAATTTTGATATGTCTTGATAAAAAATTATTTAGATTTATACTATTTGGGCTTTGTCTGACTTTTTGAACCTGTGATTTTATGTCTTTCACCATTGTAAAGTTTTACCGTTATTTATTTGAATATTCTTTCAGTCCCACTTCTTTTCCACTCTCTACAACTCCAATGATGTGAATGTTGGCTCTCTCACTATTGTCTCACAGGTTCCTGAGGCTTCGTTCATTTCTTTTTTTCAGTTTATTTTTTCTCTGTTGTTCAGATTGGATAAATTCTATTGATCTCTCCTTAGGTTCACTAATTCTGTCTTCTGTCATTTCCACTCTACTATTGAGACTATCCAGAGAAAATTTTAAAAATTTCTGTTATAGTATTTTTTAGTTCCATAATTTGGTTCTTTTTTATAATTTTAATTTATTTTCTGAGATCTTCTATACTTTCATTTGTTTCAAGAGAATTTATAATTGCTTGTTGAATCATTCTTATAATTTTTGCTTTAAAGTTCTTGTCAGGTAATTCCAACATCAGATTCATTTCAATATTGGTGTCACTTGGTTGTCTTTTTCTGTATAGGTTATGATTTTCCTGATGCTTGGTATGAAAGAAGATTTAATCCGGAATGACATTATTATATCCTGGACATTTTAGCTATTGTGTTAGGAAACTCTGGACTCTATTTAAAATTTTTATTTTATCAGGCAATCACTCTGTTTAGGTTTATCCTGCAGATCCTGGCCTACTATTATGGACTGTGGTTCCAATGACAATCTGATTTTCAGAGGCTTTGCAGTACCTTTTTGGTTTTCTTGGTTTATCTTGTGTCTCTGGGGTTCTCACTGGTCCCTGCTGGTTTGCTTGAGTGGATGGAAGGAACTTCCCCATTCCAGGCTACCCTAAGTGGGAGAAGGGAGCCTCCCACTCATCACAGGGATGAAGATTGCTTCCCAGACAGGCCAAGATCTTGTCATCCAGGGATCCTCCTTGTTGGTGCCTCCAGCTATGGGGTGTCTAGGGGTTGGGGGTGACCTCAGTCCCCATAGGGAAGAAGAGCACTTCCCCGATTGGGGCCATCATGGTGTGATTCCCCTTGCAGTTGTCTCTTTCACTTTTTTTTTAAATTAGGAAAATTTCTATTTTATCTCTTCTACCCTTCACGTTTTATTACTAAAGTCTCTCACTGGATTTGAGTGTTCACATGAGATACATAAAAATTAGTAATGTGTTAATGAACTATTCTGCATAACTTAGCACCAGAAGGAATCTGAGAGTTTATTTTTTATGTGGTAACAAGATTTTGAAACAGAGAGAAAGACTCCTCTTTAGACATTATCAAAGAAAAGATCCAATACAAATTCTTACAAAGGAGGCATTATGAAATTAGCTGTAGTTTGGTGAGCTTTTATTATTAATTTATAAGTGATGAATTCTTCCAGTAAGTCAAGTTTACTAATATACAAATCAAAGATGTTTGTATTTCAAAGTATCAGTGGGTAAATCCTTTTATGAACATTATAAAAAGCTGCTCATTCACATTAAATTTAAGATTCTTACCTGATGATAACAATGTTGAGTCAGACTGAATAAGCTTACTCAGGTTTTGCATACATCCATCTATCCTATTAAGCATCTGAGCACTGATTAGGTACTTTGGGGGAATTCAGAGATGAATGAAATTACAGTCCCTTTACATTTCAGAGCCAACCTTTCTAGTGTATCTCCTGCCACTTCTGACAATGTCTATACCCAAGGCACACCACACTCACTGCACACAGGTTCTCAGTTTATCCATCTTTTCACAGCTACAGGTTTTGGCTCAGGCTGTTCTCTTTTTTGTTGAATGTCTTTCCATCTCTTTTTTGCCTAACAAAATCTTTTACCCAACTTAAATGTCACTGTCCCTAGAAGGATTCCTCAACTTTCTTAGGTAGATGTAATCTCTGCCATGGAATTTTTCATATTTCTATATTAGCAGGTATAACATTTTATTACAGTCTAATTTATCAGTCTCTCCATGCTACTTAAGGAATACTTTAATCAAGGGACTGTCTTATTCCTTTGTCTGCCTTTGGTGCTTGGTACAGGGTGACAAATGGTAAACTCTCACCATATTTCATTCATTCACTCATTCATTCATGCACAAATAATTTTCAGGGTCACAAAGTTTGATCATGTAGGTTGAAGACAACACCATTCTAGGGGCTGCCATTCATGTAAACTGTAATGTACTTCAGTGCTGTTGTATAGCCACATGGTGAGCTCTGGTTATCGAGCACAGGCAATGTGCCGGGTGCTATTCAGGGACACAGCAGTGAACAAAAACAAAAACATCAAATATAACTTGAATGAATGGTTTGGCCATTGCTTTATCCCTGGGGCATCAAAAGAAACTTTTCTAGTTTTGTAATATTCTGAACAGAGGGTACCTACCTGGTAATAAGATAAAATAAGTTATTAAAAGTCTTCGTTCTGGCTAGAAATTGTGTCAGCTCAGTGTGAAAATGTTATCTCATGGAGATCAGAGATTTTTATCGGTTAAATGATAATGACTTATGCTTCCTAGGATTAATGATTTGGTTCCTCTAGCTACTATATACAGATTTCTTCTTATTTTACATTTCTCAAAAGTCACTCACTCATTTGTAGAGACCTGAAGAGTAAACTGATACAAAAAACAAACATGGCTGATCAGAACCAACAGAATGCATTGCCTACCCTTCCAGTGTGTATTGCAGGAACAGGTCAATTACATTTCAAATACATTGCCATTAATTATTTTGAATATGAAATTAAAACTAATTATTGATTTCAAAACAGAACCATAAGGAATCACAAATATACATTTACCCATCTACACCTATGCATGTGTTTTTAAAAATTACCCTTTGCACTAAATAACACACATACACATAAAACCTCTTGTGGTTCTGTTTCAAGATCAGTAATTAGTTTCCAATTCAAACAGTAATCTTAGACACTGCTTTTGATTAAATTTTATTAATTTCATTTTCTTCAACAGCAACACATTTGAAAGAAAAAGGCATCAATTAGCCATTTCCATCAGGTACAGAACAGGAAACAGGTTCAAGCCATAATGAGAGAAATGAAAGTAAATCTTTTAACTGTGTCTTTGCCTCCTATTCAGGGACAGGCTTAGGCTTTGTGGGATCTGAAGCCTATACGACTTGAGGCATCCTCTTTAGGGAAAATAGTTGGGCATAAACATGAATATTTAGAATGAGAAAAGAAATCACAGCAAAATACAGTTTTTAAAAAGCTGACAAATACTACAAGCAACAGTGAAAGCAACAGACCAAAACTTCTAAAATATTAATTTCTTGACATTTCTCTATAGTGTCCCCCAGTTTTTTTGGTCACCTTGTCTTATGGAAATGACTCTGCAATATTTTCTTCAGAGAGAATAGAAATATAATTCAATCTTTCCTTTTCAGGGTTGATCAAAGTTGTTTTTGTTTTTGGTTTTGTTTTTGCGTGTGAGGAAGATTGGCCCCGAGCTAACATCTGTTGCCAATCTTCCTCTTTTGTTTCAGGAAGATTGTTGCTGAGCTAACATCTGTGCCAATCTTCCTCTATTTTATGTGGGATGCTGCCGCAGTGTGGCTTGACGAACGGTGCCAGGTCCACACCTGGGATGTGAACCTGTGAACCCTGGGCCACCGAAGCAGAGCATGTGAACTTAACTACTACACCACCAGGCTGGGCCCTCAGAGTTGGTATTTTTAAAAATTATTGATAGCTGAGATGCATAGCCATGCTACCTACCACACTGGCATACGTTTTTGTAGAGCTGTTACAAATTTGTGCCTTACAAAGAAAGGAATTTTGATCAATGTGTTTCCACAATTTCCATCAGAAAAGAAGAAAAAATTGTCTGTGTATTTATGCTATATTACTATGTATATTCCTAACATGAGACAGCTTCCATTCTGACTAGGTGTCAAGGACACTCTGCTTACAATTTTCCATATGTGATCATTGGAAGAATTTTTCGTAGGTTAACTTCTACTTCAATGCTTTAAACCTTGCTTCTTCTCCTACCACGTACTCTTGATGTTGTGGGGTGTGTTATTGTCCGCATATGCTCTACCCCCTCACTTCCATCACATGATGCCAGTAAGGGGTCACAGTAGAAGCAGTTCCCACTAGAACCTGCTAATGAAACCTAGAACAGGTTCACTTCCTGTTCCTGAAAGCAATGACTTCTCTATGCGTGGAAGTGATTGTGAACCACGTGAACGTATTCCACCACGGGCCTACTAAGCATAGCCCTAACTCAACATCCCCGCGGCTGGATCCCAAAAGTGCCCATGGCCACTGAAGGGGAAGAGAAAGTTTTCTTCAATCTCTTAGGGTCCCTGGCTTGGTCTGAAAATTCAACTGACAAAGACAGATTAACAGGGGAGAAGCATACAAATTTATTTAACATAAGTTTTATGTGATATAGGAGCCTTCACAAGGAAATGACGACTTGAAGAAACAGACTTGAGCATTTTATGCTAGGTTTGAAGAAAAGTGAGCAGTCGTGGAAGAATAGGACAGGTTAAGGAGTATGAGGTAAAGGGAGAAACTTAGCAAGTCTTGTTTGTTAGGATTCTTCTTGGTGTCCCTTTGCTTTCAGAGATAAGGACGCTCCTTTCCTCCGGGTAGAGGGAGGACGCCTCTCCCATGAAGGTTTTATGGCTGGTTTCAGGCAAGAAGAGTAGGAAAAGGTCAGAGTAACCTCCTTGCTTCTGCCATTTGCTCAAACTCTTTCAGCTTAAAATATTCCATAGGCCAAGGTGCCATATTTTGGGGTAGTGTGTCCTCACCCCTATCACTACCTCAATGCCACTCAACAGTAGGAGAAGTAGGATTCAAAAATTAATCAGAGTGGAAATGAACAGCAGTCTTAAGTATACACTGTTAAAATATCACACTGTTGCAAAGTTTACAGAAACACGTGATTGTACAAACACAGTGAGAGGACCCCTCCTCTCAGAGCCTTGAGATACCTGTGCAAATGTAGGGCGCTGAACTTCAGCTTCATTAGTTTCAGAGTAAAAGTCTCTTGTTCTCATGGCTTCCCCAAGGGAAATGACAGCATAGCCCTCATGAAAATCCAGACAAATGGCTCCTGCTGTGGGGTCCTGAAATCCTTAGTTTGTGAACTCTCTCTCCTTTTGTGTCCAAATAAAATGCCTTGAGTCCTTATTGCAAGTAACTGCAGTGCGCTGGATGTGCTTTCCAGGGATTCTGGGATTCCTAAGGAGGGGAGGATGCTTTCTAGCTCCTGGTGATTATCAAGTCTTGCTTCAAATTTTTCCTAGCTCAATTTAATTTTTGATCACTTTCTACCAACTTGACACCGCTCTCTCTTCTGTGGCTCTGTCCACAAATGGATGCGGACACAGCCTCATACATTTCGTTCTTTAACAACAACAACAACAGCAGCACTGCAACAGCAGAGGGATGTAGGAACTTTCTTGTCTCACTGTGAAGAATAGATTGGTAAAGCTTTTTTTTTTTTTTTAATGCAGAGAGGAAAACAATCCAAATTTTCTAGACTCATTGAAAACATGCTCAGGTACTCCTCTGCACTGGGCCCTGTTCAAGTCCAATCTTTAATTTTTAGGGAAGTATGATGTTAACCAGATGGAAGATCTGAAAATTAGCAACTGTTTAGGTGAGCAACTGATATGTTACCTTGGTATTTCCAACAAAATTATAAGAAGCATAGAGACTTGTCCTCCTTGAATTGGAAAATCTTCCATGACTAATTTTCATACACTTTCAGAGACAATGCAACCAGTATTTTGGGGATACTCTGACAAAAGACCCTATTAGAGTTGAAAATGAGAAGACGAAAATAATGATAATGGTTAAAAATTATTGTGGGCATGCTGTATGCCTTCACCTAAGCACTTTGTATTCACTGTCTTGTTTAGTTCTAACAGTAACTCCTGTTATAATTTTATAGAGAAGAAGCCTAAGGCACAAAAATGTTAAGTAAATTGCCCAAATTCCAAAAACTTGTAAGTGGTGGAGCAAGAAACCAAGCACATAGGTTAGTTAGAAAACCTCCTGATGGTAAGTAAAAGAAATAAACCTAAGCCCACTTAAACAAAAGAAAGGATACAGGGCTCTCTGATGTAACCCACTGATAGCAGTGAGATTGGACCTCAGTAAGAGATTCACCCTCCACCTCTCTGGTCCTCATTTCTTCTCCTTTCTGTGTGTCTGCTTTGTTGCCTCTTTCTCTTCAATGGTTCTTGGCCCCTTGCCTTAGGACTGGCAAAGCATCAGCAGGGTATAGTGGTTAAAGTCCTGATATGGGAGTCAGACATGAGCTTTGCAATAACCTATCAATTGGCCTTGAGCAGGTCACTGGGACTGTACTTACAGTAGTCCTTGTAGTTGACTGGGTCTGTGAGGATGGATATCAGATAATTATTTCCATAATTAAACAGCCTTCATAATTTCCCCCATACACGTGAGTCTTTTCTGAATTATATATCAGGAAGACCTTCCAAGTTTATCTCCCAACAAACTCTAATACTTCCCTGATTCTTCCTGGAAATGGATTGGATAAACACAATCACTTGAACGTCTGAAGATTTGGTGATATATGTATTACTTCTCCCAGGATTTTATAACTTATTTAAAGGGATAACTTGAGAGTGATTCCAAAAATATCTTCAGGATGAAATTCCAGACACCAAAGGAGAGGCTGAGACAAGGCAGACATTTGGGGACATCATTGACCTAGCCAGCATTCTTCAAATTATTCTTTACTGGTGTTATTCCACTATGGTATTCCTGGAAATACTATTAACATTATTTAATTGAAAGATCTAGATAATTGTCTTGCTTACTGCATGACTCAATCCTCACAACAACTCTTTTGTTATTACCATTTTAAAGATGAGAAAACTGGGGCATAAAGGATTTAATAGTAACTTGTCCAAGATCCCACCACAGACTGGGATTTTTCCCCAGGCAGCAGAGTCCATGCTCTTAACCACAAAGCCATATGCTTTATCTGGATTATTTATAAATGATGTGGCTTCCTTGAAACATGATTATCTAATGACAGATTTGCTAGGAAAATTTTGAGTTCATAGGCATATCATAGGTGTAAAGTCTACCTGTTGTTAGCATTTTGTAAGTCTGCGAATAGAGAAGTAGCCCAATCCTGAGAGCATTTATTACAGGAGGTAGTTTTCTATTTTGGTATGTTTTGGAATTTTAGTGTAACCCTGGTATCCCTATGGCAAGCTCTAATTTAGACTGATTGTTTAGGAGAAATGAATAATAACTTATTTACAGAGATCAATATGCAAACTGATTTTAAAACACATTTGCATAAAAATTAATGAAGGTAGCACATGGGGCTGTTAACTTTTAAAGATGAGAAATAGTGAGGATGCAAACTTAGCTGAGAGAGTCAGATAAAGCAATTATTTTTGTGGGTAATTTTGCAATATCTCTCTATGAAGGTATGAATTTTAGAAAGTCACAAAAGTTATAAAGAGACAGTATATTAGTCTGTTTGAGCTGCTATAGCAAAATACCATGGACCAGGTGTCTTAAACAGTAGATGTTTATTTCCCACAGTTCTGGAGGCTGGGAAGTCTAAGATCAAAGTGTCAGCCGCTGTGATTCCTGGTGAGAACTCTCTTCTTGGCTTGAAGATGGCTGCCTTCTTACTGTGTCCTCACATAGTGGAGAGAGAGCTCTGGGGTCTCTCCCTCTTCTTATAAGGGCACTACTCCCATCATGAGATCTTGACAATTCAATGTAACCCAGTTATTTCTGCTTCAAACTCAGTTTCTTTTGGGTAAATGCTCAGGTAAAATCTGGATTTTTTCCCCCATCCTCACCTTCTCCTGGGGATGATATAAGATAACAGAGGTAGTGGGGAAAGAAAGGGAGTCTTATTTATCATTCAGGCTTCATGGGTAAGTCAATCAGTGCCAGCAATCAACTACCCTGCTGACCTCTGCTGAGATGTTTCTCATCTGATCCACATTGTTGCATACTGGTGTTTATGGCTGATGCTCCCAGCCTCTGTGGCCCCATTTATCAGGTTTGTGAAACTCAACTGCAAGCTGTCTGCTGTCTACAAGCCCCTCTGCCTTTCTGGACTCTTTGTTTGATAGGGTTCTGGGCCTCACAGCTGTTTTCTCTTCACTGTGGTGGGGGTTTGTAAGACTCTTTGAGGCTTTTCTCAGTCCCATTGAGTCAGACATCATTTTTGACCATCGCTTCTCTACTGCCCAGAATCTACATTGGAAAAGGGGCTTCCCTTTGGGTTTGCCATAACCCAGCTGCACTTTTGCCTTGAGACTCCACTCAGACTCATCTAGGTATTCTTTTCTTTGTACGTCCCCACTCATTGGAGCCCATTCCAGAAGGGGAGAAAAGAGGATGCCAGGCCTTCTTAGACCTGCATCTTAAACCTTGTTCACAACTTCTGAATTCTCCTTCCCATCTGCTAATCAAGTCTTACATACTACTTGAGTGAGAAATATGTCCTAAGTCCTCAAACATTCTTTCCCTTTCAGTAATTAGGAGATAAAAACCATGTTCTAAGGCCTCCGAGCTCTGCCTGTAATATGAAGAGCCAAGTCGTTGGAATCCCACAAAAGCCCTATTCTTTCAATTAGTGGTGCAAATTATTTCCTCTACCCTATTCCTTTGTCTGGACAGAACCGTAAGTTTGTTTAATTTTTACTTTTCCTCCAGTGCAGTCCAGGTGCCCCAGAGAAAGCTGATCGTCACTCATCACGGTCCTGCTCTTTTGATTGGACTCCAACTGATATAGGGGCGTTTGCTCTTTCGTTTTATTTCTCATATAGAAACCTACCTTATGCACATTGAGATTTAAATGACTAACAACTTAAGATGTTACTCCTTCCAAAAATACTATTTTGACGATATGTTAGATGTGTAATTTACAAAATTCAGTGAATGAGGAATCTACACGTATATGAAGCTTTACCTAACCCTGATTCTGCCCAAGATTACAGAGACATTCTGGTCAGGACTTTTAACTTCTTTGGATTTGGGGCATAGTTCTGTCACACATAACATTAGAACAACATAGTGTGTTGGAAAGAACACTGGTTGAGAGATAGGAAACCTAAGTTGTAGTCCCAATTCTGCCACAAAGCAGTTGTGTAGCGCTGGGACAAGACATTTAATTTCTATGAGCTTCTGCTTCTCCATTTTAAAAATGGAAAGTTGGCCTAGATTGGTGGTGATTAAATTGATGAATGCTTATCTTTGCAGGTTTACAAAGACTTTTTAAGGGTATACGGACTCTGTAGTTTTAAAGAATCCAATTTGTTTATCCTCAACTTGCATTGGTACGTTTTCCCAGCTTCACGTAGATTCTAATTTTCCACCTCTCTCACACAATTAGTTTGCTCTCTCTTTATATAAAAAAAGGGCACACTGTTCACCTATTCTATATCTTACTATAGTGTATTGCCCTGAGATGTAAAGACACCCAGCGCCCCAAACAAAGGGTCATTTAGGAACATTATTTTTGGGGGAAGCCTCATTTATTGACTTATAAGGCATCCTGGTTTTGTTGGCCTTACAGTTTTTCTGATAATAGTGAAAAATGACATTAGAACTGAATGTCTTGGTCCTTGTTGAGAGGTTCTGAAATGAAATATATTGTAAAATATGGACAGAGAGGGTAATAGCAAACATGTAATAATCTTTCCTCTGCCATCCCCTGACCACTGTCGGAGAATGCAATGCTTTGGTCAGTATCTGCTATGAGTAAATTGTGTAAAGCATCAGTAAGACCTGTTAAATTCTAGAGATGAATTTTAAAAAAATTTTTCTTATCTTACATCATCTTGTATCTTATATTTAAATGCAAACAGTTTTATTTCAGCCTTTCTCTATACTCACCTCTTTTTTTATCAGCTGGAGAGAAAAGCAACTTCAAACAGCCAAAGTGTATGGGTTAATGATGCTAGTCCTTTAATTTGCAACTGTAATGTTTAATGGCTTATTAGATTTTTCAGATTACACTGGATAAAACCACAGCTACAAATTATAGGTGATTCCTTTTTTTTTTTTTTTAAAGATTTTATTTTTTCCTTTTTCTCCCCAAAGCCCCCCGGTACATAGTTGTGTATTCTTCGTTGTGGGTTCCTCTAGTTGTGGCATGTGGGACGCTGCCTCAGCGTGGTCTGACGAGCAGTGCCATGTCCGCGCCCAGGATTCGAACCGACGAAACACTTGGCCTCCTGCAGCGGAGCGCGCAAACGTAACCACTCGGCCACGGGGCCAGCCCCTATAGGTGATTCCTTTTAACCATCGAGTGAGTTGTTGAATGAGGTGCTTAAAACCTACATTATCAAATCATATCATAAAATATTCATACCAGTTACAGTCAAGCTTCTTATATTACCTTATAAAATGTTTAATATTTCCTATTTCCTGTTAACATAAAATATTTGTAAGGCTGATTAGTTTTTAGTAATAGATATCTTGCTTTTTCATTAAATATGTAAGCAGCATTTTATCATTTATGTCTAAAAAGTTAATGGTGTGATTTATGAATTATTTTCAAAAGCTGAACTCATGCACACATATTTACTGAAGAAAAATCATGCTTTTATAACACCCCTTGCTTCACGATAACTTATAATTCTAGCTACACAATATCTGCATTGAAATGAATAAAATGAAAAATTAAGGATATTATTTTGAGGACTTCCTGTTTCCAGCCCAATGTGTAAAGAGCTTAGAAGTTCTTATAAGAAAAAAGCTGAACAAAATAAAAAACAACAACTCTTCTTAGATCTATCAGGGAATTGGGATCCAGAACCAACTATTGCCCCCAAAGCTGGACTGATAGGAAAACACATAGAATCACAGCTCACAGACAGCAGAAGCCCAGGAGGAGAAGCTCTCAGCTGAAGCCAGTACTGGTAGGAACAATTTGAACTGTAATTAATGAGTTGCTTGAGGTTTAGTGTGGACTAGCTTCAGAATTAAGAACTCTGTGGGGGCCCAGTATTAGGGGGGCTCCCACACTTTTTTGAGTTTTACCTCTAGGAGCCCCACCAGGTTCTCACAGTAAAGATCTAGCAGGAGGAGGGAAAATGCATTTTGAAAATATATCCAGAATTCTATTCTCCTTAACAAGGCCTGCCATCAAGGGAAATTATTTTATCAGAATTCAACTGACTAGGGTTTTACCAAAGCCTCTGTCCAACTTAGGTTTATTAAACTACAAGATCTAATCACAGGACTATTGAATGCTTTCCCTCCCCCCACACCTTACCATCACATCAACAGGGCTCCTATGTAAAAATAGAGGAGTACAGCTAAAAGGCTGCAAACCTCAGACCCTATTTAAGGAATCTCTTAGGAAAGCAGGGGAAACAAAACAAAAACAAAGGCACTAGAGGAGATTTTAGCCTCTAACACCACAGCTATAACAACCAGTAAACACAGCCTACCCCCTAGCCAGGGAAACATAAACCTTCACATTAAAAGTCTATCTGCCTTAGTTCATTTACCTGATTTACCATGTCCAGCTAGCAAGAAAAAATTCTAAGGCAGACCAAAAGACAAAAAGCACAATTTGAAGAGACAGAGCAATCATCAAAAACAGACATGGCAGGGATGTTTGAATTATCAGATCAGAAATTTAAAACAAGATTAATGTGATTAATACACTCAGGGCTATAATGGATAAAGTAGACTGCATGCGAGAACAGATGGGCAATGTAAGCAGAGAAATGGAAATCTTAGAAAAGAACCAAAAAGAAATGCTAGAGATCAAAACCACTGTAACAGAAATAAAGACTGCCTTTGATGGGCTTATTAGTAGACTAGAAACAGCTGAAGAAAGAACCTCTGAGCTTGAGCATATCTCAATAGAAGCCTCCACAACTGCAGATCAAAGAGAAGAAAGAGTGAGAAAAGCAGAACAGAATATCCAAGAACTGTGAGACAACTATGTAAGTGGTAACATACGTGTAATGGGAATACAGGAAGGAGAAGGAAGAGAAAAGAACAGAAGAAATATTCGAAGTAATAATGGATGAGTATTTTCTAAAATTAATGACAGGCAACAAATTATAGATCCAAGAAGCTCAAAGAACACCAAGCAGGATAAATACCCAAAAAACTGACACGTAGGCATATCATATTTAAACTTCAGAAAATCAAAGACAAAGAGGAAATCTTGACAGAAGCCAGAAGGGGGAAAAAACATCTTACTGATAGAGAAACAAGGATAAGAACTACATTACATTTCTCTTCAGAAACTATGCAAGCAAGAAGAGAATGGGGTAAAATAATTAAAGAGTTGAAAGAACATTATTTCTATCAGTTTAAATTTCTTGACTACTGTCTCTACTTTAAAAGATGCTGTGATACACCGCTGTTCCTTTGGTGGCCTCTGATAAACCATGCTTCCCAGTATTCTCACTATTTTATAGTTCCCTTCCACATTGACTGTAGACTTGGCCACTGGTTTTAGTGGTGGTTTTTAAGTCGCACTTAGTTTTTAGCGACTAGTTTTAGCCAATGGAACACTGGAAAGCGTAATACAAGGCACGACAAGTGCTTGCCCATTGGGGCTCTTTTCTTGAAGCTTCTTCTGGGAATAGCTTTGCTATGAGAAGCCCATGCGGACACATGGCCTGGCCAACAGCCACATCTAAATTCCCAACCTGTGATTAGTATCCACTGCTAGTCATGTGAGTGAGGCCATTTTGGACATTTTAGTTATGTGAAGCAAAAAAACCACCTGATTAACCTACAGAATCATGCAAAATAATAAATCGTTGTGATTTTAAGCCATTAAGTTTTGAGATGGTTTGATATGTAGTAATAGACAACCAAAATGAATACTTTTTATAATTTATTTCTTAGTAGATTTCATAATATTCCTTGAAGCATATATTAAAGTCATACTTTTTCCGAGAGGATGTAAGTCTGATTTGGCTAACTGCCTTGACCGTGAAGACTGCTTGCCTCCAAAATTTTTTTAAAGTGTGTAATTAATGAGCATTTCATAAATCTCAGAAAGGTCTTCTTGGTAATCTTCCTAGAAATTGGGAAAATGAATGACTCAAATCACTGAGTAACAAGATCCTTTTGAAAGTCAGGTGGTTCCTAATTCTTTGCTTTCAATAAAACTGAAGGAGGATAGGATTAAATTGTTTCCACGGAGTTGATCATTTTGTGAATTTTAGCATTTAATTCAAAAGAAATTCACTTACATTTTTTAACAAAACTTTTTTCATTCTCATCTACTAACAAATATAAACAAGATTTATTAACTTATTTATAAAAACAAAAGTAGAAATAGTGTTGAACTCTATACCATTCTAGCAATAAGTGATATTCATCCATGAACATAGGGGCTAAAAGGAAAAAAGAACAGCCTTATTTATCTCATTAAATAATTAATTTCTGGAAAATTTTACTGTATTTTGTTTTGATCTATTATATAATAATACTAATTTTAGTAATAACCAAATCTGGAAGAATATTTTAACATTTAGAGATTTTTTTTTGGTCATAAAAATATCTTATTTCAGTTTGTAAATACATTTGGAGAAAACCATGACAAGTGGTCAGTTAGATGCTTTCAATCTTAAAAGTATAATACTTTAAGAAAAATTTCCATGGGGAAATGAAATAGAAACACAAGTTTCAGAAGTAAAACAAGAATAACATACAATTTCCCAGCCTAATGTAATACATTTTAAATAAATTCTCCCAGTTTCTTACCTTATAAAATTTCAAATATCCAGAAAGATTTTTAAAATAGTATGAAGAGCCCCTTGAATAAATTCACCAATTGTTAAAATTTTACTGCACTTGCTTTTTACTCTCTTTTTGTGTGTGTGCACATTTTTTATCTGTACGATTTGTAAGTAAGCTGTAAACGGTTTACTTGTAAATTCTTCAGTATGGACAATAACATTGTCATATCAAAGAAAAACTAAGAATTTTTCCTTAATATCATGTAATATATAGTCTATATTTTACATCCCCCAGTTGCCTGAGAAATATCTTTTATAGCAGTGGATGTTTTTCCAGTTCAATCCAGGATCCAACGCATTGCATTTGCTTTTATGTTTCTTTAGTTCTTTTAATTTAGAATTGTTGCCACCCCCACTACCACTTTCTGTTTGGTTTTGTTCTTGATGTTATCCATATGCATATTTATGTATTTAAGCAGAAGATGATAGGTGTCAGAATGATTTAGCATTTAGATTCCTAGAAATGTGATTTAATAAATTTTATTTTAAAATGTCGGTATTTACACTCTGGCAAAAAGCATACCTTTGCAACTATTTAACTTGAAAGTTTAATTAATTAAACTCTAAAAATGTTAGATGGCAAACTCAAATGAATGAAAGTACAGAATTAAAAAAAATTCTTTTAGGGAATTGCAAGCAAAGAAATATTTAAAAACCATTGGGTGAGATAATGTTGAGATTATCTCCAACTCTAAAACTTGGATATTTTGTCCAGTTTATCTCACATAACTCACATGAAGCTCTGTGCATGGTTGTTACTAATCCATTTCATGAGTGGAGAATCTTGTGTCCCAGACAAGTTAAATAATTTACTCAAGTCCACATAGTTGGAAAGTGAAAGAGCCAAGACTTGAACTGGCTCTACCTGTTCCCCAATTCCTTGCACTTTCTTCTCTGCCATTCACCCCTAGAAGGGCTAGGCTTCAGGACAGGGAGATTAGGAAGCAAAACAGCAAACCAAAATTAAAGCCCAGTCTTCTCAAGGAGCTTCTAGTTCAGGAGGCTATAGGTGCCCAGCAGTCATCAGGATTAGTAGATTTTAGAGGACGCTTGATTAAAGGGAGATGACTCCTGTTCCCTGAGGCTCTTTGCACTAAACACACACACACACACACACCCCTTTGTCTTTCCAGAACTACTCCACCTGTTCTATTCTTTTTCTTCAGATGCTTTAGTTTGGAGTACAGTCCTAACTCTACTTTTTGTTTATTGGTCTTAAAAAACAGCATAACATGAGCTCTACCCTTTCAAGAAAATTTTAAGTGTACAGTACAGCATTGTTAGCTGTAAGCACAAGGTTATACAGCATAGCTCTAAACCTTTTTCATATTGCAAGACTAAAACTTTATACCCATTGAACAGCAACACCTCATTTCTCCCTCCTTCAAGTCCCTGGCGACCACCATTCTACTTTCTGCTTCAATGAGTTTGCCTACTTTAGACACCTCATATAAGTGGAGTCATGCAGTATTTGTCCTCCTGTAACTGACTTATTTCACTTGGATTAATGTCCTCAAGGCCCATCCATAGTGTGCCATGTGACAGGACTGTCTTCTTTTTTGTGGTTGAATAATATTCCGTCGTATGTATATACCACATTTTCTTTTATCTATTCATCTGTCGATGGACATTTAGCTTGTTTCCAGCTCTTGATTATTGTGAATAATGCAATGAACACGGGGGTGCATATATCTCTTTGGGATCCTAATTTAATTTCTTTTGGATAAATATTCAGAAGTAGAATTGCTGGATCATATGGTGGTTCAAGTTTTAATGTTTTGAGGCAACTCCGTACTGTTTTCCATAGTGGCTGCTCCATTTTACATTACCACCAATAATGCACAAGAATTCCAGTTTCTCCACATCCATGCCAATCCGTGTTATTTTCTGGTTTCTGTCTTGTTGATAATGGCCACCCTAACAGATGTGAGGTGATATCTCACTGTGATTTTGATTTCATTTCCCCTTTTGATTAGTGATGTTGAGCATCATTTCATACACCTGTTGACCCTTTTCATATTTTATTTGGAGAAATATCTATTCAAGTTCTTTGCTCATTTTTTAATTGAGTTATTTGGCTTTTTGCTTTTGAGTTGTAGGAGTTCCTTACATATTTTGGATGTTAACCCCTTATCAGTTATGTAGGGCTTGCAAATATTTTCTACCATTTTGTAGATTGCCTTTTTACTCTGTTTCCTTTGCTGTGCAGAAGCTTTTTAGTTTCATGAAGTCCCATTTGTCATATTTGCTTTTGTTGCCTGTGTTTTTTGTGTCATAGCCAAGAAATCATTACCAAAATCAACATCATGAAGCTTTTCCCCTATGTTTTCTTCTAGGAGTTTTACAGTTTCAGGTCTTATGTTTGTCTTTAATCCACTTAAGTTGATTTTTGTGTATGATGTGGGAGAAGAGTCCAATTTCATTCTTTTCATGTAGATAGCCAATTTTTCCAACACAATTTGTTGAAAAGGTGATCTTTTTTTCCCATTGTGGATTCTTGGCATCCTTGTTGAAGATCAGTTGATAGTATAATGTGAGTTTCTTTCTGGGCTCTCTATTCCGTTCCACTGATTAATATATCTATCTTTATGCCAGTACCACACTGTTTTGATTCCCGTAGCTTTATATTTTAAAATCTGGAAGTGGGATGTCTCCATTTTTGTTCTTCTTTCTCAAGATTGTTTTGGCTATTTGGTATCCTTCAAGATTCCATATGAATTTTAGGATTGTTTCATCTGTTTCTGTAAAAACTGCAACTGGCATTTTGATCAGGATTGCACTGAATCATTAGATAACTTTGGGTAGTGTAGACATTTGAGCAATATTAAGTCTTCCAATCCATGAACATGGAATGTCTTTCCATTTATTTTCTTCTTTAATTTCTTTTTTTTTTTGAAATATTGGCACCTGAGCTAATAACTGTTGCCAATCTTCTTTTTTTTCGTTCTTCTCCCCAAAGCCCCCCAGTACCTAGTTGTACTATATTCTAGTTGTGAGTGCCTCTGATTGTGCTATGTGGGATGCCACTTCAGCATGGCTTGATGAGCAGTGCCATGTCCACACCCGGGATCCGAACCGGCAAAACCCTGGGCCACTGAAGTGAAGCACATGAACTTAACCATTCTGCCATGGGGCTGGCCCCTGCATCTTTAATTTCTTTCAGCAATGTTTTATAGTTTTCAGTGTGCAAGTCTTTTGCCTCCTTGGTTAGGTTTATTCCAAAGTACTTTGTTCTTTTTGATGCTATTGTTAATGTTATGGTTTTCTTAATTTCCTCCTAGGACTATTTGTTGTTAGTGTATAGAAACATAACAGATTTTTGTATTTTGATTTTATACCCTGCAACTTTACTGAGTTGATTTATTAGTTCTAACAATATTTAAATAAAATATTTAGAGTTTTCTACATAAGATTATGTCATCTGTGAACAGAGATAATTTTATTCTTACCTTTTCAATATGGATTCCTTTTATGTCTTTTTCTTGCCTAATTGCTCTGGCTAGGAATTCCAGTACTTTCTATCCTCCCCTCTTGCTGCCATCACTACTACCTAGTCCTACTTGTTATCAAAGCATTTGTGTGCTTTTTTAAGAGATTTCCCTAAGAGAATGCGTGACTCTAACGATGGTGACCTATGTGTGAGACCAGTGGGGAGATATGTGGGACAGGCTAGAGCCCTCAAGCCACACTGTACAGTCTACGTCTTGTACCACAAGATTGACTCCATTTTTATAGCCCATGAGGACAGCCTGTTGAGCATCTGAGGGCGACATCTAGATTCTAAAATATTTATGGGAAGGAATGGGGAATTGCATATGTGCATCTTAAACTTAAATTTAGTGATCCTCAGACTAACTTCTAATTTTTTTAAAAAAGCAGTTACAATGTGTATCTTCTTGGAAGCACACCAAAGGCATTCCAGAGATGAGTAAAGTATCATTCAGCGATGAAACGAGGGAGACTTTAGAGCTTGAGAGTAATGCTGGCATCTTATGATGGAGTCCTAAGTATTTCAGTTGTAGTAATTGTGCACTTTTGGGAAAGCTGTCTCCAGTGAGCCCAATAATGTAATTCTTTACTTCATTTAGATGTTGGGGTATGACACGTACTAAATTTTTGCCATGTGCTTATCTTTGGGCACACTGGACTGTCAGAAAAATGCTCTGCACTGTAGTTGTAGCAGTGCTTTATGATTTTTAATTTAACTGTGGTATAAATAGGGGCAGCTTGCTTATTTCCCTGTGGCTGGTATTATGTTCCTCCTGCAAGGCTACAAATTATAGCTCATTGATTGCCTTCTCCTTTGCACTAGCCCTGCTACCCTCTATTTTTACTCAAATTCAAAATTCCTTGACAGAATCATGTTTTTGTGTGTATTTGTTGAATTAATCCCTTAGGACTGAATTCCCTGTGTTCATATTTAACCCTTTTAAAAAATGTCTTCTTTCTTGGCTCATAGTAATCTTTTTTAGAACAATAATGCATCTATCATCTTTTCAGGCACTAGGCACAGTGCTGTGCAAAGGGTGGGTATTCTATAAACGTTTGCAAAATGGAATTATGAACACAGTCCTGCTGGCTCACTTGTCCTCAGAGACATGCAGAGCAGACTTATCAACTAGCAAAGACTCAGAATCCTGAGATATGAAAGACCATTCCTAGTCTTTTTCTTCATCCAGAATAGCCATTACACATCTGTACACATTGTGCTGCATATTCTACAAAGCAAGAAATATAGATTTCATCTGAAGTCCAGCAACACAGTTACATGACAATTACACACAGCCTAGAACATAAAATACAATAGAATCTGTAGTTTTAGGACTTTACTACTTGAGCCACTGATAACACTCACCAGTTGGGATACTGGCAAGAAATCCAGTAGACAAGGACCATTATTAAAACTGGAAAGCTATCCACAAATGCTCGTACTCTGTTGACTACCCAACAATCAGTGAGAGTAGACTTTATTATAGGCAGCAAAAGTGAAACTAAGCTTTTAAAGTGTCAGTTGCTATTGTTTTGCAGAGTTTCCAAGTCTCAAACACTTATTTACTTCATTTCCTTCTGAAAATCTCTTCCGTTCTTCCCTTATTTCCCATGCCTACAACTATTGCTACAGGAGAATATTACAGTAATCAATCAATATCTGATTAAATGTATGAAGCTCTTTCATTATCCCCACTAGGTGATTGAATTCCTTCTGCCTGAGCAGCATGATTCTCTTTCAAATTGCTGCAGCAGAAACTGGCACTGCGTGTGGATTACAGGCTGCATTTGTTTGGTGTGAGCAAGCAGATTCTCTATTTTTTTTGTATCAGAATGTGGAAAAGAGGCCACTCCGTACTCATCTAGAAGGTGGTTGCTGTAGAACAACTATTGGTCACTTAATCCCTAGGCTGAATGTTTGATGTCATCTGACCCCTACTTCAAATGCATACACACAACCTATTTGTTTTAGTATTTGATTTCACAGAATGTCACTCATCAACCATTTCTGTACATATGATAGCGAATGTTTTCTTTTCCAAAAAGTTTTTGAAAGACCATGATGTTGGATGAGAAGGAGAAAGAGCATATGCCTTGTATGGGATAATAAATATCTGTCTCTCAGGCAAGGATGACTGCCAATTATCAGTGGCAAAGGAGATGTGAATAACAAGAAGAATTAAAAATGTAAAATAATAGAACAGTTTCTCATTGAAAATCGGTAGATTACCTTAATATATCTTCTACATCTAGCTTGTTAGCGCAATGAATAAGTGACAAATTCACCTCTTTGCCTTCTGTATACCCTCTGGTGGACAAACTTATGATCAATTAGTGAAGATACCCAGAAATGTAATAGGCAGAGAAACTGACAAATGAAGGACATGGATAATTTGCCTCTGAATAATCATCAATTAAGTATAAATCAAAGCTTTTAACCTAAATGCAAGGAAGCCACTTTGCAGGATTGGCTGTTTTGCATAATGGAGAAAAAAATAGAAATCAGATGTAAAGACAAGACGCTTTTATTCTATTTCTTGAAACCTGATGAATATCCTTAACTTTTAGGGGTCAGGGACAGTTTAGAAGTCTGATGGAAGCTATGAACTCTCTTCCTAGAAAAATGCACAATCATAGGACCACTACAAAGACAGCATATGAATATAGGAATACAGGAATATGATTGATGCCCCCTGGAGTTGTGCAAACTGACATACACATAATATTTCCTATCCTAGGGACTCCAGATTAGGAAACGCTGCCTGCTTATTCTCTACTGTGATCTTTGGCAGATCTGAGTTGGAAATCAAGTAAGCAAGATTCTGTTCTTATCTAGGCTAGTATATCCACTACTTCTATGGAAAGGCAGTCACTTGAAGCCTGTCTAAATCAGTAGAGTGGTAATATTTCCAGGTGGCACTGATCCTAAGAGAATTCAGTGGCTTTGCTGAAAATGTCACATTTACTTATGGAAGGAACAATGAGGGACAAATCAGTTAAAAAATGCTGTTGCCATAGGTGACAATTCCAAGCAAAATAAATCTCTTGCGTCTTGATATGGCTTTGAGCTGACTTCAGTCTTTTGCAGCTGGCTTTATTGAATGTTCTAAATTTTCCTGCTCATAAAATATTTTGAAAATGTAATTCAATTGTCAGTAGCACAGGAATGAAAAGAAGCAAGGAAATAGGTCTTCACTGAGTTTTGGCTTTTTTTCTGGATTAGATGAGCAGCTGTTGAGCAGTAAGTCTACCAAAATGGCAATGTGACTGAGCCAAATAAAACTCAACTAAATAAGACTATCTACAGTCAAGCTTCTTAGAATACTTAACACAGTGTCGGGGACAAGCAGCACGTCCTAAAGGGGTCATTGCCTCTGAATGGATAATTTCTTTTCCTGTCTCCATCTTCCCAGCTGGCCCCATTTGCTCACCTTTTTCACATCTTTGAAATAACTTATTCTAGGCTTTTATGTATAAATGCAGGTAGTACTAAAAGCAATGGTCTTTTTGAAGATTGTTGTGGGGATGGAGAAAAGCTTAAACATATTCAGTCCAATCTACATATGTTCTTCCATTAATAAAATTATCTTTTGAAAGCCTACTATAAACAAAATACCATGTTTGGTATCTACATTTGTGTCTGAGTTTTGATTTTTTTAGAGCCTCAGAATAACCTGTTGAGGTGGATGGGACATTTTACAATTAAGGAGGCTTAGCGAAGTGACTTATAGGTAGTGGGAAGATGGCTTTGAACACAAGTCTCTTGGTACTCACTAAAGTGCATCTTCCTATATGACGTGGAGTCCCCTTCAAGAACTCGGGGATCTTTTTTGAGAAATACATAATGATGCCTGGGATTTTGAAGGAAAAAACTCTTAATACTACTAAACTTTGGAAGATGGTGCTTTCAAATTCATTTCTCACAATTATAGTAAATAATCTAGAGAAAAAACACTTTTAACAGAATCCCCAAATTTTCCATCTGGATGGATCACAATAAATCTGATTTCTGATTCCTGATTTCTCATGATACCCATAAGCACTCCCTTTCACCTTTCCACATTGTCATGAGGAAAAACAAAGCCATGCTGATAATGCCGTTGGTTCTAGTTATCCCCATTGCAGAGAGCAATGATTTCTTTATAGACCAGCTTTACCAAAACGTTTTGGGAAAGTTAGAATTTCTTTAAAAGGGAACATGAGAGTGAGAATTAGGTTGTGGGCCATGTATATTTAGTCCAAATCAGAGGGATCTATTTTTTTCCTGCCCATCCTTATATTGTGTCATGCGGTAATATCAGGGTTTTTTTTTAACCTTGAACTCAGAAAATGTCTGAGTCATTAATTTCTTGGGATGCAAACACACTTCCGTAAAGTAGCAACTCATTTGGTAAAATTGTCCAGTCAATCAAACCTATTGAGAAATACACAAGACACACACACACACAAGGAGCACAGGAAGGGCAGGGTTGAGATTTTGAAAGCATAGAAGGAGTCAGAGAATGAAATGCAGTAAACCTAGTGCACTGCTTCCAGTTTGTTGGTCTAAGGCTGTCTCCTGCCGTTAGTGACCCAGGGCCTGTCCTATTTTCAGGTAACAGCTAGATACTTCATTATTGTGTTTGTGTGGTCTGTGGGTACTCACAAAGAGACAGAGCACAATGACAAGTTCAATTGTTTTCACACTGATATACAAAGAAGGTGTGGCTTCTTTATTTTGTCTAAAATTAATTTTGTTTCCTCATAACTTTCAGTCCACTGGGTAGAAGGAAAAAAATAAGCATTTATTCCTTGCTGTGGACTGAATTGTGTCCCCCCAAAATTCATATGTTCAAGCCCTAACCCCCAATGTGACTGTATTTTGAAGTAGGGCCTGTGAAGACAGGATAAAGGTTAAAAGAGGTCATAAGGGTGAGGCCCTAACCCAATATGTCTGGTGACCTTATAAGACAACGAGACACCAGAGCTCTCTGTCTACACCATGCGAGCACCCAGTCAGAAGGTGGCCGTCCTCAAGCCAGGAGGAGAGCTCTGGAACCAAACAGTATGGCACCTTGATCTTGGGCTTCCCAGCCTCTGGAACTGTGAGAAATTTATTTCTGTTGTTTAAGACACTCAATCTGTGGTATTTTGTTATGTCAGCCTGAGCAGACTAATACAGTCCTATAAGTGTAAATAATTTAAACCATTAATTCAGGATATGCTCAGTTTCACTAAAAAAAAAAAATAGATTCAGATTTTACTTTTCTCTATCCTCTTCTCCAGCTTCTTTCCAAGTACTTCTTGGGTAAATGTGAGCGTGTGTGGCACAGAAAACTTGTGGTGGAGGGAAAGAGTTTGAGTCTTTGGGGGTAGTGTCCTCTGGCGTCTTGGACTGCTGATAAAATGCCCTCTGTCCACTTGACAGGGGCTGGCCTTGCTCACATTAGCAATTGATGTCTGTGGCTGTCATCACGCAGTATCTTGTCTCTGTGTGGCCCTCCCTTGCTGACCCAGCCTCACCTCAGCTCTCACTGATGTTATAGATTTCCCCTCATTCAGCTACATCTTCACTTTGGGGGACTCCATGACAGGTCCATGGCTCCCAACTCCACTGCCTATGCTTCCACTCTGGGGCTGCAGGAATTTCTGGGTCCCATCCCTGCCACACGCTAACCTTGAGTGGGACGGGAAAGCCAGATATCAGGGCATCCTTTTTTTCTGTCAAGCTACACTGTACCACCTGGTTTACTTTGATGTGATTTGCTCCTGGTTGACAGACATATCCTTAAATCCCAACAGGGGGAGCCAGGACAAGAGGTCCCCACTGCCCTCAGTTTTTCCTCACTTTTGAGGACGGTGTCTAGTCATTTCCTTGCCTTATCTCACCTCATCTTATCTTATTTTATCTTATCTCATCTCATCTTCTTTTTCTGACTTCCTTCGAACTCCCAGGAATAGGAGAAAAGTAGTCGTGCTCTCTCACTCCGAGTCATATTTCCTTTATCTCAGTGAGAAGCACGTTTTATGGACTATGGGTAAAAGGGATATTTTCTCCATACTCTGTGCTGGGCAAATTCTATAAGCTGAGTCCTAGACCTGATGTGCTAAAGGAGGTTATAAAGGAATTTAGTAAATCCATTGTCTATCTCTGTCTCTCCTCACAATGTCTCTTGCCCTGAGGACATAAACTTTAGAGATATAAAGCTTCCGATGGACAAAAATTGACAGAAAAAATGAAAATGAATGGCTTTATATTCACAAGGATATTATCCCTGTCTATGAATGGGATTGTCCATTTTACTGTGCGTGTATGCTTGTATTCTGTGTACTAATGCCCCATTTTATCATATATGAACCTTACTCCTTGAGTCAGGTGTCAAAGCTGTAGACAAACACCACTAGTGCTCACAATAAACACGGTGAGTAGGAGTTCAGGGTTTGAGGATGTTTTTCCAATCCTCTAAGACTGGATCCTCTTCCACCAGCTTGTCCAAACTTCATTTGTTTTGCTTGCCAGTCTTCTTTTATAAAGTGTGCACATGAGGGAGACTTCACCCAACTCTGATGTTGTGCAAATAATTGGTTCTTTGCACTTTTGAAAGAATAATTTAATTAGCTAGTCAAAGTGTCCTTCAGTTAGAGCTCTATTTTGTCCTTCCAGGATACTGCATGTTTCAATCTTCTGGGTCAGTGAGCATCCTGGTGGCCATCTTTTAAATGAGGCTCCCTGTCATATTGCATTTTTACTCCTTATCAGTATCCTAGAAGGGAGAGCTACTTTTGACGAAGCTCCAGTTTGAGTGCTATATTTGCCCCTGCTACTCATTTACCACTTCCTTGGCAAGTTCAATTAAGGTCTCTGAGAAGATTCCTTAAGTCCAGAGCCATTTATACAAGCAAAATTTCAAATGTTTAAGTGATCTTCATTTCAATGACTTAGAATTTGGAAGAATAAGGAATATTTCTTACATTTATTGCCTTCCATTAGTTTGTTTAATTAAAATTATTAAAGCTTTTTCCAGGCTTGGGATAAACTGGGAAAGTGAATCACAAAATTTATTTAAAAAAGCATATCCTTTAATATGTAATTAAAAGAGTTTTCATTTATTCAGATATTTGTGGTTAAGTTCTTTTTTTCTTGAAGGTCAATTTTCCATCAGTTTTCATTCAAAGTGATGTATAAAGCAATATTTATAGACATGTACTTCTAGACAGTAATCTGGGTTCCATCACATAGAGATGACAGGGAATCCCATATAAAGATATAAGTGGAAAATGATACCTGACTGATGGATTTGGGGGGTAGGCTGATTGGCACTGTAAGGATAAGACTGTTTTTTTCCTTGATGGGAGATTAGTACAGAAATAGATGTGTGAGTCAAACCTCAGCACAGTAATGATTTCCTGACAGGTCTCTCTCCAAACCCAAAGTACATTAGGTTTAAATCCAAAGAGCCATTACACTTTAAATATTTTCCTCAATTTTTCTATAAATTGGAAGAAAAAGAAATTAAGTAGAGACCACAATAATTGGTTGGCATATAACATATTGCCCACTGTAGGCCATGCCAGAAGTTAAATAATAAGGATGAGCCAATTGATTAGCTCATGGTAGAGAGCTGTATGATTGACTCAAAAAACAATGCATTGGGGCTGTGCATTAGTTTCCAAGTGGTTGAGATTGAGTGCTAATGCGATTTGGAAGAATGCCCAGCATAAATAAAAATGAGATGTGCATCTGTCCTTTCAATGATTCAGGGAAACCAGAACCATCTTTGATACATTACACATTTCTCAACTTTGAATATTTTGTCTTCTGTAAGTGTTGGAGAAAAAGCTTTTCTGACTCCAACAGCTTGATAGCTGTTGAAGTAGAATAGAATGAACTAATTTCAAGTGTATAGTTCATTACAGCCGTAAGATCCATGTGAACAATGTCAACCTTGGCTTAGATATTGTCTAGCTGCATCCAACTGTATCTGAGCCTCTTCTCCTAAGGAAAAGACAGGACATCATTAATTTAGTACATAATAAATGTAGAACAATGTTCTGGGCACTTTCATATCTGACTTGATCCTCACAACCTCCCTGTGAGGTGTGATGCCCATTTAAAGATGTGGGAAGTGAAGTTTATAAAAGTTAAATAAATTATCCCCTGTCCCATTGCTGAAAATTGGAAGACCCATCCTTTGAGCTCTGGTCTGCCAAAATTCGCTTCAGTTATATTCTATCGTGCTTCCTTTCTGAGTGACTTTTCCAGAAACCTTATACATCCACTTCTTAACAATGGGTCTTGTTAGCATTAGTCAGACTCACTGCCTAACCCACTATAATACTTTGCTAGGGCTGCCAAAACAAACTACTATAGACTGGGTGGCTTGAAAAACAGAAATTTATTTTCTCACAGCTCTGAAGGCTAGAAGTCCAAAATCAAGGTGTCAGCAGGTTTGTTTCTTTTGAGGCCTCTCTCCTTAGCTTGCACATGGCTACCGCCTTGCTGTGTCCTCACATGGTGTTTTCTCTGTGCATGCACATTCCCGATGTGTCTTTGTCCAAATTTTCTCTTCTTACAAAGACACTGGTCAGATTGGATTAGAGCCCACCTCAATGGCCTCATTTTAACTTAATCACCTCTTTATAGGTCCCATCTCTAAATAGAGTGACATTCTGAGGTACTAGGGATTACAACTTCAACCCCTTTGGTTGGGATGGGGGCACAATTCAGCCCATAACACCTGCTAATATAATAATCAAAAGGATTGGACCATTTTCTCCTGAGCTTTGCATGATCCTCCTCCATACAACCCAGCAAAGAGCCTCAAGTGCTGCCGCAAAGGGTAAGTACAATGCCTACAATACCAGTTCTCATTTTAGGTTTTGCTTATTACATAGTTCAGACCTGTGAATCAAGCAATCCTTACCCTTGCGGTGGGTTTTGTGCCTACTATAAGTTGAATTGATACAAGTAGATTTAGATTTCTGTAAATACAATATTAACATGAGGGCTTCTTATTCCTAACTGAAGATAAACTACCTACTTTGTATACAAATGAACCTAGATCATCCATATGATGAGAAGTGATGCAGAGCTCTACCGAGAGTAGGAGAAAGCAAATTAGTGAGGGCCTTACCAAACCCAAGAGAGGAAAGAGGCTGGCTAGGACTTGGCAGCCTATCCTGGAAGGTTGGAAGAGTAAGAACCAGAGGGGTGATGGGCAAGACAGGAAGAGTGAGACAGCTGGGAGAGGTCTAGGGGTATGCAGTCTAGAGCCAGCTGTGGAGAAGGGTTTTTGGCACAGGACTCCCAGTGCTAAAGGGACTGGTTATAACTAAAATAGCAAAATAATAAAGAGGCTAATAATTATACTAGCTAATGATTATTGTACACCTACTATATGCCATCCATATAGGGCTATATGTACATGTTCTCTGAGGGCTTTACAAGGACTTACGTGTCCTCTATGATCTTTCTTCATGCTATGTGGGTCCCATGACCAAAGATTTCCCTTTCCTTTCCCACTGCAAGGTCCTCTCTACTCTCTCATATGAGTAGCCATGGAGCCTTCTCTTTCTCCATCCTCCAGGCTCAGACTTATCTTGATTCTGGGAGGAGCATCTAAGAATCTTCATCTAGCTGGTAGGTTGGGGACTTCTTCCAATCTTGGTTTCTTTGCTTTGGCATGGCTGGGAGAAAACAAAATCAGCATTCGTGGTACCATGAGAGAGGAGATGGGAGAGGGAGGTAAATATACAGTGTTTTCATTTTTTTTAATGTTCTTTTAATCATTTCCTTCCCTCTTTTTTTTTAATTTAGATCTTTTCTTTGTTTTCTTCTCCCCAAAGCCCCACTACATAGTGGTATATTCTAGTTGCAGGTCCTTCTGGTAGCGCTATGTGGGATGATGTCTCAGCATGGCTTGATGAGTGGTCTAGGTCCATGCCCAGGATCCAAACCAGTGAAACCCCGGGTGGCCAAAGCAGAGCATGCAAACTTAGCCACTCGGCCAAGGGCCTGACCACAAATATACAGTATTTTTTTTTTAAAAAAAAAGATGGAAACTTCAACAGATAACCCAGCAATAGATCCTTAATTATTGTCTGACTCTTCCAACTAGAATTATGTTCCATCAGAGCAGATACCTCTTCTAGGCTTATGACTCCACAGTAGCATAGGCAACCAATAAATATTTGTTGAATGAATAAATGAAGTATGTGAAAATTTGAACAGATGAAGGAATGAAGAGGATAATTCTCTCTAGTGGTCATGTACTGCAGCGTTGTCTAACTTCTTGGGCTTCTTTCATGTCTATTTTTGCTCAAAATCATAGGCACAGAGTCCATAAGAACTCTTTGGTTTATATAATATTATCCCACAACATAACCTCCCACTTTTATCCAAAGACATGGAAGGATGAAGGAAAGCCCTGAGAAATATCAGGCTTCCTATCATTGAAACTCTCTCTTCAGACATGTCCCCACATAAAAGCAGAGGCCAAATATTGTCTTTTGTAGTGAATTGAGGTGAATTTTTGGAAAATAAATTCTATAATTTTTCTAGTTTTATTTTTCAAGAATGCATTAAGATCAGCAGCAGATGCTGAAGTCTTCGGATATGTCTTGTGCATTTTGCTTGTAAGATCAGAGCACAGATTCGGAATCCAGACAGCCAAGCTGGAATTCCAGTTCCCCACTTGCTACTTTACAGAATCTTGGCAAGTTGGTTAACCTGTCTCATCGGGTTTCATCACCTGTAAAACAAGGATCATAATAATGCCTGCCCCAGAGTGTGCTGTGAGAATTAAATGAGCTACATATGTAGCACTTAGGACAGAGTTTGGCATGCAGAAGAGCAATGCAAGCATCAGTTACTGTTACTATAATAGAACGAGTCCTTTGCTCAGCATTCAATGAGAATGTGCTTGTTAAAATGCCTAGTGTACTAAGTGGCATGTAATGTGGGATGAGGGGGACAAAGGACCTTAATAAAGATGCATGCCACTGCAAGCCTAGGTACTTTATATACATTATCTCATTTAATCGTTGCCTTATTCCCATTTACAAAACGAGAGCAAAACCAAAACAAAACAAAACTAAAGCACAATCGTAGGTTAAATGCATGTAAGTTTGCACTCCTAGTAAATGACAGAGCCAGATTCTAAATTGGGCTTTGTCAGATTCTGAAGCCTGTTTTTCCTGAATGGTTTAAGTGCCGAGCTACTTAGAGAAAATTGAAATTTAGAAAATGTTCAGCTTTAGGACTCTGTGCTAAAAATGTTAAAGTGGCTGTAGAATACCTAATTTGGTTTCCCAAAATAGGTAGATTATCTCTCTGGAGAAAAGAGTAATTTTTCTTACAAGGATATTGTAAAATCTTATCAGTTTTTACTGAAACAGATAGAGACCTAAAATACGGATTTAGAAATAGAATTTTGATTTTAAAGAAATGTTATAAGTAGAATGAATATTGGTTTGGGGATTTGGAATTATATTAACTGTGATTTAAATTCATGGAGCTTACTCTTCTTATCTGTACCTATAGCTCAAAAAAAAAAGAAACCCTACTTTAGGTCTTTAGTGGACATATACCAGAAAACAAGATCACCATCGTGTTATCCATGACCTCCTGAGTGTATTTCTTGGTCTCAACGTGTCCTCCTCCCCATCTCATTCTACTGGTGTGGGAGTCTTGGACATGGGACCCGTTTTAACGTGTACGTATGCGTGCGTGGGTGCGGGTGTGTGTTCTTTTCTCCTGTCTTGTGTCTCATTCGCTATTTAATAATATCACTACCTTTGACCTTTTTCTCTCTCGTTACTTTCACTTTCTTTCCCATTGCCTTCTCTTCTTTTACCACAGTATAGACATGGAGTCTGTTTTATTTATATATGATAAAGTTATGTGTTCTTTATTCTTACTTTAACCTATGAAAAGAATCGTTGATATTTCTCTCTGTTTAAAAGGCTGACCCAAGTAGCCTTATGTTAATTTTTTTCTTGATAGCATAAAACGGTTTCCTTCTCATTTTAAATAGCTATTGAATAAATTGGGCAAACCATATAAAGGAGCAGCATTGAAACTATGACTGAAATAAGGTATCTACCTAAATAAAGGTTCTATCTTAAGAGATTTGAAGATGGAAAACTGCCCTTTAAGAGAGTAGAAGCTATTTAAATATTCCAGAGTAAATAGGGAATTCATCCTTAGAGAAATCACTCATTGTTAAGCCCTTCTAGTTATGCAGACATAAAGAAGTACCTACTCAACATTCTTGGGAATTAACCTAAAAGTAGATGATGGCATTCAGTATTCTATTGGGTAATGAAGTTGAGTTAATAACAAAACTTTGAGCCTATATAGAATCAGATATTGCCCTGAGCCTAAAATGCACTGTGTGTTCTCGGAAGATGTGAATGATTTTTGTGCAAGTACTTTCCCCCAGGAGCTGAGACTCTACTCTAGCAAATGCAATGGACAGTTCCTCTCTTCTCTTCTACTTATGCTGCAGGAAGCACTGGGAAAAGGAATGAGTCGGCACAGTACCACCTGCACTGGACTGTTGGCGTTCCTTTAATTTAAGATTGAATGAACCACATTTTGCGAAATGTGCTATGGGCCATGACACTTTGCATTAGACATGGGAGCAGACTACACACACCTTATTCATGGTTTGGAATATATTCCCCTGAAGGGAATGAATATTTCCAGTGTCAATCATCTTATGACAGGAAACAAGCTGAACCTTAGGAACAAAGGACTTTCCGCTTATCCTGCACAGGAGGCAGTTGGGCCCAGACTCCCAGGTGTAGTTGTGCCTACAGCCTCCTGTTGGTGAGAGGGGAGCTGACAGCCCCACCACACAGGGGCCTCGCAGGCAACTGGCAAGAGGCTCATGGTCTCTTAGGATAAAGACTTCTAACAGCGGTCTAAGCTGTGTTTCTTTGGTCTTCAAGTCTTCGGTAGACTCTTATTAGCAGTGTGAATTAGTCTCAGTTGTAGGTGGAATCTGAGGAATTGAAATTATCAAGCGTGCTATCAGGCGAAGACAGATGGGACTAGAAGCGAGTTGATAACACAGGGGTCATCTGTCCCAGAGGACGTGGCCTGGCAGCAAGTGGAGAAACAAGAACAGAGGGAAAATGAGGGACTTAAAAGAGGGCATTGCCTTAGGAAAGAGAGCGGTCATTTCTTCACCCACTGATTTGCTAGGAGGCAAACAATATATGGGATTTACTTGAAATATTAAAAACAGTGATCTAAGATGCATGCTAAACTAACTACAAGCTCAGATAAACATAAATGAACATAAATAGCAAATTTCAGCTCACTCTCTCAATAAAATGAGTTGTATTAATGTGTGACTTAATGAGAAACAATGGATTATTTCTGTTTGAGGGCTTCCACCTTTTTTTTGACAAATTATTTTAATGTTGTAATTATTCGATGTGATTAATCAGCCAGTCAGCAAAGTAAATATTTCCCACCTAAATCAAATGTGTTGGCAGAAGGATTATTTCTTTTACACATTTGATATGAGTCTATTTTACACCTTTTATGAATAAATTGGTTAGAATCATGTTATCTTGTCTCAGTGTCAGCATTCTGCCCCCGAAAGTCCTATTTTGTGCTGAAATATTTGACAAGGTCTTTCCAAATATAGGATAGGAAGTGAAAAAGACCTAAACATTAGGTGAAGTCCATGTAACTCAGCAGAAATATAATAAAAAAGCTCTGAAAGAGGGCCTGTTTTTAAGTTCCTGGCCCCATCACTAGGTGTGGAGGTAAATCAGTTAGTTGATTCCTCTGAGCCTCAGTTTCCCCATCTGTAACCCCACAAGATGATTTAGAAAATGCAATGATAAAATATACCTGGGAAATGCTATAAAGTTAAGGTAATATATAAACACTGTCTTGTTTCCTTCCAGTCCTGGGACTCTGGTGGGAGGTGGGGGGTAGGGGGACAGTGACAACTCCTTAATTAAGGGACATACAATAGAGAAATACAAGCAAAGTTCAGCCCCAAATGTTTGAGTTTTAAGATTCTTTTAAATCTTGGTGTTCGGGGGCTTAAGTAGCTTGTTCAGCCAAAGTTCTTAAACCTGGCTGTGATTCAGAATAATCTTGCGAAAAATCCCAAATGCCTGGAATTGTCAGGGAGTTAGTTAACACTCCTGGGGACAAACCTTAAGCAGGGAAGGACAAGAGTCAGTGGATAAAAGACCCAACCTCCTGTCTTTCTGAAGGATGATTCTGAGATGCTTCCACATGTTTTACTCAAAGGTCCCCAGATGGATGGAGTCCCAGTGGTCCAGCTAGGTAATGCATCCAAATGGCTTTTCTTCCTTTTCTGTCTCAGGGTCTCCCTCACTCTGCTTTCTGGGAATTTGACTCTTTTTCCACTTAATGACATTGTCATATGTTTATCATTTTTTTGAGTTACAGACTATTTGATCTGAATTTATATGCATCAGAATTTCCTATTTGGGCTGTGGGAGAACAAAAAGAATAGAGTAATGTGGACTGAAACCAAGAGCTCCAGTGAGCATCTCTCCTTCCTGTCCCCTTCCCCCCAGTCCCACAAGTCACAAGCAGAGGTATCAGCAGCAAAGTGCATTGGCCAGGAGTCAGAAGAGGAGGGCAACACTGGATTTTTTTTCTAAGTTCATGAGAGAGACCATCACTCTGTAAATACCCCAAAATACTTGAAGAAGGGAAATCCCACAAGTGCCTGGACTTCCTACGTATTACGTGGGGCCCTGAAATGTATGGAAATGTGCATATTAATGTAAATGTGACCTCATATGCCAGTGAAACTTGGAAATTTTCTTTTGCTAACTGGTTCTCAGTATCTCATTCTAGTCACTTTCTTCATTGACCTGCACAATTAGTGTGAATTAGGTGAACTTGTAGCAGAATATGGAGACTTTTGATTTGTAGAAAATTCTAAGCAGAAAATCTCCACTGGATGAAATTAGTTTTGTTTCCTAATTTATAGCATAAGAAAAAATGATTAGTTTTTATGTGATTTTTCCCAGAAATGAAGCAAATAAATCAGGAATAAAAGATGATAGGAAAGCATTCTTGAGAGAAGACTAGAGTAGCTATTTCTACTTAAGTAGGTTTTTGCTTATTTGTTAGTTTACCTTTTACATTTACAGTATACGTACTCGGTGTGCACAAAACTTAAGAGTTTATATTATCAGAAGTGGGTATAAATGGAGTGATCCTAAAAGGCTAGGTGAATGGATGGATGGTTTGATATAGATAGAGATATAGCCTTTACAAAGTAGTTTCACATAATTCCTCTTTCCATTTTTATATACCTATGAGATCTTATTTTTCCTATTTTTCAAATGAAGTTCAAACTTAAATAAAATTTTCAAAATAACCTATCTAGTAAAGTGGCAGAGATGAGGTTGAAATCCAGCCACATCTATTGCAAAATCCTGTGTTCTTTCTCCATTATCCCACTGCCTTCTCTCTATTAGCTCTTAGACTCCACCCGGCCATATATCTGTACCCACTTTGCCTTACGACTTGCCTCATTTCTCAGATGAGGGATTGGTCCCGGCATCTAGGGTAAGAAAGAAAAACCAGTGAGACCCTTGGTCGCTGCGGTTGCACACTGACCATAGGATATGTAGTAAATATTTCTTGACTGGTTTCACATAGGAAATTCTGAAGACAGTAATGGAATCAAATGTAGATTTGACTGGTGTTACTGCAGACCAGTTTGTGGATCAACCTACACACTTAGATTAGATTAAAAAATTTATCTAGGGCCGAGGAACCATAAGGCCTAGGAATTTCTACGAGTGTGATCTTAAGTAGCGCCTATAGTGGAAAATACTTCAAATAGACATTGATGGTCATCTAGCAGTCATAGACATATATACAATTTCAGTTTTATGTAAAAAGATGAATCTTTTTGAAGAGATACATTGAATTCAGTTTTAAATCATCAAACCCAGGCTTTCAAATTTTAGGATAAAAGTCTTTCTAAATGAAGACTGCATTGACTGTTCTAGCTTTCAAATATATGTATATATACACATATATGTTTGTACATACACACATAGATATCCTTTTCTTTTTATTGCTAAAAAGATCCTTTTACTGCTATTTGCTTCATATTTCAAAATTATCTTCATCCGTACAAAATTACATCATCTTCTATATACAGTTCATCTCAAAGAGATTCAAAGAATAAAATAAGCCATGAGAAGCACTGGGAATAATTACAAAAAATGTGTTTAGGCATGTGGATGAATTAAGTATTCATTTCACTTGTGAAGGAAAGAAATTAAGACACATAAGTAAAAGACATTTTGATACTGAGTTTTAAAGATAAGTCAGAAGAGAGGAACACAAGATTTTACTGTCATGTAAATACAGGAATACAGATTGTATTCCTCTGCTTCGTTATATCAGATTATATATAACACATCAGGCACATCAGGCTAAGAGTGGAGTGTTGGTGGGATAGGACAGCTACTATCAAATGGTATTTATGTTACAGTATGGGAATGATATTTAAAGCCAGATGAGATCACCTGGGCTCATATACATGGAGAAGAGAAGAGGGTTCAGATCTGACATTGGGTATTTGGGAGCACTGGAAGAGAAGGATCGGGCAAAGGAGAAGAGAGAAGGGGAGAAGATCAAGCAAAGAGGAAAAACAAACAAGAGTAGAAATCACCTCAAACAATGTTGGGAGCCTGAGTAAGAGGAGGGCTAGAAACAGACCACAGATTTGGCCATGTGGAGATAGTTTGTGACCCAGAAGAAAGGAAGCTAGTAGAGAAGCGGAGGGAACTTCCAGGAGTGAAAATAGGAAAATTCAAATCTTTCCTGCCATTTTGCTGTGAAAAGGAATGGAGAAATGCAGTGGATGTGGGGTCAGAGAGGATTTTTTTTTTTTTTTAAAGATTTTATTTTTTCCTTTTTCTCCCCAAAGCCCCCCCGGTACATAGTTGTATATTCTTCGTTGTGGGTCCTTCTAGTTGTGGCATGTGGGACGCCGCCTCAGCGTGGCTTGATGAGCAGTGTCATGTCCGCGCCCAGGATCCGAACCAACGAAACACTGGGCCGCCTGCAGCGGAGCACGGGAACTTAACCACTCGGCCACGGGGCCAGCCCCGAGGATTTTTTTTTTTTTAAAGATTGGCACCTGAGCCAGCAACTGTTGCCAATTTTCACTTTTTTCTTTTTTGCCTTTTCTTCCCAAATCCCCCCAGTATATAGTTGCATACATTTTAGTTGTGGGTCCTTCTAGCTGTAGCATGTGGGACACTGCTTAGCATAGCCTAATGAGCAGTGCCATGTCTGCACCCAGGATCCAAACCCACAAAACCCTGGGCCCCTGAAGCAGAGCGTGTGAACTTAACCATTTGGCCACGGGGCTGGCCCAGGATTTTTTTTTAAAGATAGAAACTTTCATAACACATGTATTTGCTGATGGTAAAGAGCCATTAAAGAAGAAAAATTCATGGTCATAGAAAGAGCTAACACACACCTATGCCAGGAAGCAAGAAAGTCTAATGTGGTCTTATGGAAAGGAAGCAGAACCTGGCTTGAAGAGATGGGTCTGGTCAAATTTGAGACAACTAAGCATCAGAAAGAATAATGACAATAATGGATTATATCACATTCAGGGAAAAAATATATATCTATTCATATATAGATAGATAGATGTCCATATATAAAAATATAGAGAGATATGTAGATCTCCACAATAATGCTAAAAGAGGAGGCAGAGGAGAAAAAAGTCTTCTTAACAGAAGAATGCCAGTTAATAAAAGTAGAAGAGACGCCGACCCTGTGGCCAAGGTTTTAAGTTCACATGCTCTGCTTCAGTGGCCTGGGGTTTCACTGGTTCGGATCCTGCGCAGACATGGTACCACTCATCAGGCCATGCTGAGGCGGCTTCCCACACAGCACAACCAGAGGCACTCACAACTAGAATATACAACTATGTACTGGGGGGCTTTGGGGAGAAGAAGAAGAAGGAGAGAAGAGAAGATTGGCAACAGTCGTTAGCTCAGGTGCCAATCTTTAAAAAAATAAATAAATAAAATAAAAAAGTCAGCTATTAAAAAAAAGATAAGTAAATAAAAGTAGAATAAAGAACAATTAAAATAGTACAATTTTGCATTCAACAATAAAATTATAGAAATAGGCAAGGATCATTAATAGCTTCCAAAACAACTGGGTCAAAGATTGTCGGGGGGCCGGGGGGGGGGGAGGGGAGGATGTTCACAGGCTCTCAAATTATTGCCAAACAGAATACGTATTAATTTGCAAATGCAAAAATTTGCTTCACAAAGGAGAGATGTGGTGGACACTACCTTGTGTGATCAAATCAATACTTGGAGGTAACACTTAACAAATATTTACTGAACATCTGCTATGAGCCAAGTACTCTGAGACACTGGGATACAATAGGGAACAAAGACATGGTGAGAATTAATTTAGATGGAAGGAAAGCCTTTCTGAGAAAGTAGCATTTTAAATCAGAGAGCTAAAGGAATCTTCCATGCAAAGGTTCTGAGGTTGGGTGGGTTGAGACAAGGAAGACCAGTTAGAAGCAAGAACATGAGCCAAGACCCTGAGGCGGGAGGGTGCATGACTCATTGGAAAAACTCAAGGGGAGCCAGTGTGCCTAAAGGAGATGTGTGTTCGTTTTCTCCTGTTGCTGTAACAAATTACCACAAACTTTGCATCTTAAACACACTTATTTTTTTTGAGTTCTGTAGTTCAGAAGTCCAGTACAAGCTTCACCAGTCTCAAGTCAGTTTGCCCAAGGCTGCATTCCTTTCTGGAAGCTCTAGAGGAGAATCTGTTTCCTGCTCATTGGTGGTGTTGGCAGAATTCAGTTCCTTGCAGCTGTAAGACCGAGATCCCTGGTTTCCTGCTGGTCAGCAGAGGGCTCTTCCCAGCTCTAGAGGCCACTGCACTCCGTGGCTCACGGCCCAGCCTCCTCTATTTCAAAGCTAGCATCAAAGGCTGCCTCCTTCACAAGTCACACCTCTCTGATCCTTCTCAAGTCATCCCTCTCTCCGACCACAGCTGAGAAAGGTGCTCCACTTTTAAGGACTAGAGTGATTACATTGGGCTCACCCAGATAATCCATGTTCTTTCCCCATCTGAAGCTCTATAACCTTACTCGCATCTGCAAATTCCTTTTTGATGTAAGGTAACATATTCACAGGTTCCAGGGATGAGTGTCTGGGCGTGTTTGGGAGCCAGTCCTCTGCCTATGGTCAGAGGAAAGGAGGAGAAGAGCTGAGACAGAAGACTTTCATCTCCCTGATAGTTCCAGTCAGGGTGCTCCCTTTTTCCAGAAACCTTCAATAACTCATTACTACCTAAAGAATTAAATTCAAACATGTTTGTCCTGTAGACTTTTCATGCTCTAGGAAAAATCCTGATGTATATTCTTTATATACCAATTTCTGAGTCACTTTGGACTATTTATTCAGGATTCTCTCACAAAGACCCATGCTTTTCGCCTTCACACTTTTTTTTCAGGCTCTCCTTTCCCTCTGGAGTGTCCTTCTCTCCATCTTCATATCATGATATTTCATCCATCCTTTGAGGCTCATCTCCTCCATACTCACACCCGCACTGCATGTGTGCATACACACACACTTCCAGCCCTTTACAGTAATCTATGACTCACCACCTTATGACTTGCATCATAGTTAGTGTGTGTTTCTTATTCTTTCTATTATGTTATCAACTTCATGAGGGTGGGGACCACAGCAAGCATGGGCATACTAGTGGTTTACTTCTGTTCTGATTGGTTGGTGCTAGTGCTATACCAGTGCTTAAATGCTTTTAATATCATCCCTGGCTACTTCTCATTTATCTTTGTATCCTCCACAGAGCACAGAAATGTGCCCCACTCCCACCCTTCCACCCACATAACAAAGTGAACGAATTGTTCTTGATAAGTAGTATCTTGTTGATTTCTGGCTTGTCAAAATCTTTGTAAATTTTGATCCTGGTGCATAACACATTAACTATGCATTCCACATTTGTTTTCTTATATAATTTTAATGGGATTTCAAATGCTTAATTTTATTTTTATTTCCTTGAACATTATACTATATGCTACATATGGAATGTATTCTTTCTTTGCTTGTCTTTTTTCTTCAAAGTAGAAAACACACACAGAGACACAATTTAAAAAGCAAACAAGGGGCTAGCCCAGTAGGGTAGCAGTTAAGTTCGTGCACTCCTCTTCGGCAGCCCGGGGTTCACTCATTCAGTTCCTGGGCACGCACCTACACACCGGTCATCAAGCCATGCTGTGGTGGCATCCTATATAGAAGAACTAGAAGGACTTACAACTAGGAAATACAACTATGTACTGGGGCTTTGGAGAGAAAAAAAAAGAGGAAGATCGGCAACAGATGTTAGCTCAGAGCCAATCTTCCTTACCAAAAAAACCATGCCTTAAAAAAAAGCAAACAAAACAATCAGACTAATTTGTTGTCTTAAACGTATGTGTTTATTACCATCCTATGTTCACTCTTGGTACCAATTTTCCTAATACTAGAATGATTAGCTCACCCTCCTTTTGTATTCCCGTGGCATATGCCTCTCCTAAAACTTGATATGTGTAAGCTTTGAAAATATGAGCTCTTCTGAGATCTCTCCATTTTTTGCACTGCCCTTCTCTTGCGTTCTTTCCTTTACTTCTTCCTCCTTATTCTTACTTGATTTGTATTTCTTTTTTGCATTTGAAATTTTGAAACTCATAGAATAAAATAAAGGCGAGTGTAAGTATCACCTATAGTCCAACTATATAGAATAAATTATTATAAACACTTAAACTGAGTCTCACCTTTTTATGTTAATAGTTTTTAAAGTTACATATGGAATATATGAATTTTTCTTGTTTTTTTAAAAGAAAGAAATCCACACATTACAGATAAAGCCATGTTCCCTTTCAACTTCACTTCTAATCCTATTTGGTTTGAATCTTTTTTGGTTCTTAAATGATGGATTAACGTATGTATTATTCCACTGAAAATTATGTGATGTTACCAAATTTTACATTCAAATGGTATGATGCTGAAACTTGTTTCTTCTTGCCATGACATTTTTTTCAGATCTATCCATGTTGATACACGTACTAATCCATCCTTTAAGCAAAAGCAGTATTCTGACCTATTTCATTTACCTAATACCATATTGGTGGACGTTTATTTTGCTCCCAATTTTTCTCATTCTAAACATTTCTGCAAAAATATTTTGGTAAGCATAACTGTGTACATGAGCTAGTGTTGTTCTAGAGAGGCAGCATGGCGAGTGATTAGAAGCGAGGAAGGGCTCGGGAGCCAGACAGTCCAAATAAAGTCCTGGTTCTGCCACTTGTCAGCTGTATGACCTTGGCTGAGGTTTTCATCTCGCTGCACCTCAGTTTCCCCACTGTAAAATGAGAATAACGATAGTGCCTCCATCATAAGCTTGTTCTTGGAATCAGATGAACTTATATATGAAAGAGATTTAGAATAGTATCTGTACCAAGTAGATGCTCCAGGCCTGTGAGTTCTCATTGCTAATACTCTTGCTGTTGTTCTTGTATGACTGGATTAAGGAAGACACATATCGGGTTTAATTGATCTTGCCAAATTGCCCTTGAGAGGGGCTTCAGCAATATGTGTGTCTACTTCCTTACAACCTTTCCAATATTTGATATTGTCAGATGATTTATTTTTTCCTTGTTTAAAAGGATAAAAAACACCTTGAATTGTTGCAATTTGAAATTTTCTAATTACTAGTGCAATTGATTTTCTTTTAAATGTTTACTGGCCATTTGTATTTCGTCTTCTCTGTCTTGTCTATTCACATGTTCTGCTTATTTTTCTACTGGACTGTCTTTTTTGTTGTTGTTAATAGGAATTCTTTGTATATTCTGGATTCTAAACTCTAGCCACTTGTATATTCCAGATGTGAAGGGAATCAACGTCTTTACAATATCAAGCCGTCCCATCTGTGAACATAATGCATCTCCCATTACCAAGATATTCTCTCGTTTTCTTCAGTGAAGCTATATCAAATCTTTCCATGAAGAGCTCCCCTCTTCTCTCTTTTTTCTTTGTTTTCTTTTTTGTTTGCTTGTTTTAATTTTTTTTCGTCTTAGTAAGAGTAATTTTTAAGATCTTTGGTTTCTAATTTTACTGCATTAACTTCAGGGAAAGTATTCTGTATATTAATTCTTTGAAATGTGTCAATTCTTTGCGAGACCAATTTTTGTAAATATTCCATGAGCTTGAAAATTATGTGTACTCACTGTCATTTCATTGTAGAGTTCAATATACATATTTATAATATGAAGCTTATATTGTTCAGTTCTTCCATATGCTTAACGATTTTCGTCTACTTGGTTTATGAGTGTCTGAGAGACACGTGTTAAAGTCTTTCATTATGTACATTCATGTCACCTTTTTTAAAAAAAGTTCTCCCTTTCTAGCTTATTGGAATTTTTCACCATGTGTAGTTAAAACTTCATTTCTTAGGGCTGGCCCCGTGGCCAAGTGGTTAAGTTTGCGCACTCCACTGCAGGCGGCCCAGTGTTTCATTGGTTCGAATCCTGGGCGCGGACATGGCACTGCTCATCAAACCATGCTGAGGCAGCCAGCATCCCACATGCCACAACTAGAAGGACCCACAACGAAGAATATACAACTATGTACCGGGGGGCTTTGGGGAGAAAAAGGAAAAAAATAAAATCCTTAAAAAAAAAAAAACACTTCATTTCTTACAGCTTCTTTATTTCTTTGAATATTTTGAAATCTACCATCCTAAAGTTTGAATCTGCCTTGTATTCTCTTCCTTCATTATTACAAACTTCATGATAGCCTGGCCATTCCCACCTCCTCCTCCTCAAGTTTCCATTAATTCCATTGAACTAGACAGGTTTAGTTCTTTAGCACTACATCCGTGTCAATAGTTACCCCTATTGTTTACCTTCTGAGAAGTGAATTTCTTAACAAGTCAGGTAGATACTTAATATATCTGCTTTTTAAAATGCTCTACTTTTTCAGAACTATACTTTTTCTAGGAATTCTATAAACTAGATGGTTCAGGAAAGCATAGTATTTGGTATTTGGGTGAGAAGAAAAGGAGAGACATAAAAGAAATAAAAATAAATGTAGGCACTCTTCAACTTAAGGATAACTTGTATTCTAAGACTCCAATTATAAATTGATCATGTGGAATTTAGAGAATGCATGTTCTCCAAACTATAAGTTATTTGCTCAACTGTTTTCAACGGATAATTATGAAGCCTCTTCTCCTCTGTGTTATTACTTTTTATTTGCATCTATTTTCCTGCATATTATTTTTTCATTTCCTGTAAATTGTTCAGAGCTTGTTAATAATGAATTCATTTTAAAGCTCTGTTAGGTTCATAGCCCAGCACATTTTTCTCATTCAATTCCCACTGCCCTTTGCTAGAAGTCCATTATTTTTATATGACCAAAATCTAGGACATCGCATCTTCCTCTTCAATACTAACAAAGTAAATAGCTATTCATTTCCAATCTTTCTCTCTTTTTCCGAGGAGGACCTGAAGGCTAAGGATGTAGACAACATGATGAAGGATAATTATACTCAATTGGAATCTGCAGGTAAAATATTGCTGTGCTATCTCACCTTTCAGTTCCATATAGATAAAGCCAAAGACTTGAGAGATATTTTTAAAGATCTTCAGACTTTGTCAATCAATTCCACATGAATTAGATGTAGTCAGTAGTAATTGTTGACTTTAGTGAGTCTGGGCAGTATTTCTGTACATACAGGAAACAAGATTCGGAAGGCAGCGTCCTGTGCGTTACGGGAGGTCTGCACGCAGATTTCTCCGTAAGCATTCAGTGGTGTCCTCAGGCACCCTGATTTATTTCTTCTTACAAGAGGAAAGGGTATAATCTAAATGTACAGGATTCCTTCCGTTAACTGATTTCTATGACTCTCTTCTGGTGCTATATAATATGCATAGGAATCCATATGGTGACTATGTTAGTGTGCTAGGTCTGCCATCACAGACTGGGGGGCTTAAACAACAGAAATTTACTTTCTCACAGCTCTGGAAGCTAGAAGTCTAAATCGAGATGTCGTCAGGTTTGGTTTCTCCCACGGCCTCTCTCCTTGGCTTGCAGATGGCCGTCTTCTCATTTCTCATGTGTCTTCACATGCTTTTTCCTCTGTTTGTGTGAATCCCTGGTATCTCTTTGTGTGTCCAACTTTCTTCTTCTTATAAGGACATCAGTCAGATTGGATTAGGGTCCACCCTAACAGCCTCATTCTAACTTAAACACCTCTTTGAAAACCACATCTCTAAATATGGTCACATTCTGAGGTACTGGGGGCTAGGGCTTCCACATACGAATTTTTGGAGAGACACAATTCAACCCATAACAGTGACTTTAAGAAATGATAGCAGAATGGCCCCACAAGGATCCATGAGAAATCAAGGAGAGCTGAGGTCACGCCACCATGTCCAGTGAATCTCCTTAGGTCTTCTCCACGTGTATGGGCAGGACCAACAGGATGTTCGCTCAGCCTTAGGCTGCACATCCACTTCTAGCCTGCCACTGATGCCCCGGCTCTTGCATATGTCCTCCCTTGACACTAACTTCCTCACTCTTGCCCATCTCTGACTTTGCGTTGGGAGTCCACATTGGTACCCTCATTCATCTTTACAGCTACTCCTTCTCAGACATTCCTTCTCTGGTCTTGTGCCTTCTGTCCTCTGTTCAACTCCTTGGCAGCTCCAGCCTTGAGACTGCAGCCCCAGCCCTCTTGGCTCTGATGCCTCATGTTTCCCTGTCGGCCCACCAGGCCCTTGATTTTCTGCTTATAATCTTGTTCCTTCCAACAATATGCACTTATGCATCTCCTCAAAACATTACACAGAATTCAACTCATTATTCAAGGCACATAACTTCTCTCATCTTCCTCATTTGCAAAATGAAGATAAAGCACCTCTTCTAGCTGCCTAAAAGAAGTGTAGGAATTATTGAGCTATTTGTACAAAAAGAAGCTTTGTAAAGGTTCAAGTTTGTGCTGTACAATTGAAAGTTATTGCTGTAATTAACTTTAATATTGCTGGTTTCTTTTTTACTGTTTGGAACTTCAGCTACGTAAGGAGTCCTAGGGTGGTAAGCTCTTCTAGTTGGCCTAAAGACAGCAAGAGATGGAAATAAGTCTATGGTGTACATGTGACCGTTGTCTTTGTTTTATTCATTAGACTTTTCAATGAAGAGCTCTATCCCTAAGGTAATGAAACACCAATAACTATAATTTGCCTTTTAAATTTCTGAAATCTCTGGTTCAAAAGGAAGGATGACAAGTTGTTGAAGAAAGAAAGGATAAAAAGCATCAATATTGCCAATTATAAAATAAGCTTTATCCGTGCTATGGCAAGGTGTTGACTGGAGAAATCTGATGGGGCAAGAAGACAGAATATATGCATATGTTTCTATTATGTGTATCTATGAATTTACAAGTGTATGTGTGTATGTGTGTGTTTATCTCATGGCATAATGGGCAGATCTAAGGTTAAATTATTTATCTCAACACCTATGCTGCTTACTTATTCTAGTAATAGATATTTTTATATATGTTAGAAGACGAAGCAATTAAACTTGATTAGATATTCTGGGGCAGTGATAATAATCTCAAAATTGAAAACAAACATTGATGGCTAAACAGATAAAAATAAAATTGTTTCATTTTGTGAGGCTTATGCCATAGGCAAAATAAAATGGGCTTAGTCTCATCTTTTCAAGAAGGATACAATAAAAGATACTGCTGATGATGCAATAAAAGATAGCTCAGAACATTTAAGCCTTCTTGGTAAAGCAAAACTGAAAAAGGTGTGCTTTTTACCTGAAGGATAAATGTTGATTCTCAAGAAATATTAAAATTTCCCACTCAAGTGGAATGATAAGTTCTTGCATTCTGATGACAAGGGGACAAACTCCTAACAATTTGGAAATTGAATGCTAGTAGCTTGTATTTGAGACTTTGGTCATTAAACTCTAAAGAAGCAGTTTTCCTCACATACTTCTTATATCATAGTTTTTGATAGTTGCCAATAGTTGGCAGAGGCAATTCACAGTAAGACATTGACAGAAGAAAAATAAAGATGGTGAAGGTAAATTGTGGGGAAAAGTTTTAAAGTTAATTGCTTGTACTTGGGGTGATATTGGTTCATTGGTATTTCAAATACATTTTCTCTGTTTTAAAAATAAAACTATTTTTAACAAATAAATCAGGACTTTATTTTTGCACATGGATGCCCATCTCCTCCAATGAGAATGGGATTTCCTTTATCCCAATGTCTGTTAAAGGGACAAGCTTCAAAGCCAGTAGGTTTATTGCAGGGAGTTGGAAGAGTAGCTCTCTGAAAGCAGCACTAAGAGCTAGAAGAGCACTGATAGGGCCTCCCGCCCCGTGATATAGGGGAGAAGGAAGTGCCGTCTTTAAGACACCTGCAGCGGAAGCTGGGGAAGCAGGGGAGCAAGGATTCAGTTAGATCACCTTTTCCTAAGATGTGGTGTACACAGCACTAGCCATTCTGAGATGAATAGTCTTTAAAGGATACACAGACAGTGGTTTCACATGAATATATATTAATGTCTATATGTGTAAATATACACAATTTAATATATGTGTAATTAATATCTCAAACCTATTACTCAGGACAAAGCTAAAGAAATTTTTAAAATTTTAAAGTAAATTGCTTTATTTGTAATTGCCCAAAACTAGAAACAATCCAAATACCCATCCACTGATGAATGACGAGTGGATGAAGAAACTGTGGTAAGTCCATACATTGGAATACTACTCAGTAATAAAAAGGAAGGAACTATTGATACACATAACATAGATGAGTCTCAAAGCTTTGTGCCAGCTAAGAGAAGCCAGGCAGGAAGGCTCCATACCGTGTGAATCCATTTGTAAGATATTATGGAAAAGGCAAGACTGCTTGGAAAGAAATCAGATCATTGGTTGCCAGGAATTGGGGGTAGGAGTAAGGATTGACTGCAAAGGGGCATGGGAAAAGCTTTGGGGGTGATAGAAATATTCTATATTTCAATTTTGGTGATAGTTACATAAATGTGTATTTTATCAAAATACACAAAACTGTGCCCCTAAAAAGGATGACTTTTATTGTATGTAAATCATACCTCAAAAAAACCCTGATTTAAAAAAATCAATTGCTTTAAGAAAGAAACATAAGTTTATGTTCATTGGTAAGATTTTACCCCAAACTCTGAATCTTTTAAATATGACCAACAGACAGGGTGTTCTAATGCCTCCTGAGTAGTTGTGACCTTGGAGCATTTGACTCTATTTTTCTCTACTAGAGATTTGATGAGTCCGTGCACATGTGTAGCCCTGGACACCAAGCCTTAATAACGGTCTCGGAGAGCCATCACAAATGCAATAGTGCACTGTATGGCAAGAGTGACATCTTGTAGAATGAAAGAAGAAAACAACTTTTTCCTGTTCTGCTACCAACCCAATAGTTCTTTCATATCAGATCTGTAAACCTTCTGCCCTTGGGTGAATCCATAACCTTTTCGGGTCTCTGTTACATAATACAAAGATTCTGTCCCTTATAGTCCAAAAAGCACCAGTTCAGTAATCAAAGGGACCAATACAGTTTAATTACCAAAACTCCACATGTGCTTCAAAGGGAAGGCTTTTCCCTCTACCATGTTGTTGCTAGTTCAGACTAGAAAGTGTACAGTGGGGTGGGCACAAGTCTGACCTTCCCTACTCTCCCCAATTGTTGGCATTTCCTTCTCTTCTTCCTATTCCACATCAGGCTGCCTTTGACTCCTATCGGGGTTTTTTGGGAAGGGAATGGGGAATGCAGGAGGGGAATGGGAAGGAAAGGTTGTATTCAGCTGGCACAAATGAAATCTGATTAACAGTACCCTGTGGATTTGGCAGGTTCCCGGTGAGAAGTGTTTTCATTGGGAGGTATTTTCAAGGATTTCCCAAAAGTTTCTTCGCAAACGGACATAGGGCTGTGGCTTCCTTAATCAGGGAAAGGTTCCCTCTTCTACCTGTCCCCCATTCTGAACCTGTTTGTGCTTCTAATAGTACGTCTTCCGTCTCTTTCCACCTGCCCCTCCCATGGATGCTAAGGGAGGGGAGGAAATATGATCTCTTGTCTCACTTGGTTCAATCAATTTACACCCTTGAAGAGCGGGAGGATTAAGGATAGACTAGTTTCAAAGTATCTTATCGTGTCTTAGGCAGCACCTTACTTTGAGATGTAAGTTTTTGGCACCTATTGTTTTATTCCATTTGTTGAAATGGGACTCTTTCTGTCTCAGCTCAAACTAAGAAAGAGTCCCATCTTAACACAAATGGCATGTGGATATAGCAAAAACATGGAGATGGGATATAAATGACTGAACATTGAGAAACACTTACTCAGGTTAAGGAAAAAGAGGAACCTTTCTAGTATGCCTTTGAGGGTACTGAGAATTAGTTTCCAAAACATTCAGTGGTAAAGTTTTGGGAAAGTTAGCAATGAGACACAGAATGGCAGAGCAGTGAGGGGCTGAGAGGCAAATAGAAGATGGGGAACCTGACTGGCCTGTTGTGTAGGTCTCCTTTTGAAAGGAGGGAAGGCACTCTTGGGGTGAAGTGGGGAGAGCAGCACCAGAGTATCCAGGACTTCCGTCTTCCCATACAACTGTCCAGGTTTGTCCCATCCTATGGGCAGTGCTTGCCAGAAGCAGATAGTTGCATTTTAGTCTAGTGACAGAGAAGGCAATGGAAGAAGGTAAATAATAGAGATGGGTCAGCACTGCAAAAGGAATTGTATCGAAATGATTTTCAGGCCAAAGAGATGTTTTGAAGACTAGCAGTTTTAGAAAATGATTTGCAAGTCTTCCTTAGAGGCTCCATTGTCTTCTGAAACTAAGTGAAGAAATCAGTGCAGGATTGCTTTGAGGGGAGTGGTGCAGTCCATCAGTTTAAGCCCGACTGAGCAGAGCGGATGAGGCACCATCTTGGTGAGAAGAGGGGTGGATCGACCCAAGAGGTCTCTTCCACTTCTAATTCCCACGATTAATGTGCTCTTGCTCCCATACTTTTGCATTTTCTAACAATTTTGAAAATCTCTGCTAGTGGAAAAACATTTTACAAGGAGATTGAAAGTAATTACAGTGTGGCTTTTTCCCCCCTAGAATATATAATCAATTCCATTTATTTCCCCAGTAAAACATTCACTGCATGTTCAGTCTTTGAAAGACAACTTGATTATCTGTTCCACAGAGCAAGTCAGGAGATATCATTCTCAGTCCTCAATCATAACTTCCTATTATGAAATGTTTATGCCCTAATCAATTTCATATTGAACAGGGGTCTGATTAACATGTAACATTTAATGTGTGTGTTTTTTGAAAAACAATCTGAATAGGAAGTATGTAATGTCATAGGAAGTAAATTTCTGTATTTAGCACCTTTGCTTTTTTTTAAAAAATCTTTTTTTCTCTCTTCTAAAACTACATAATATCCTGAATATTTTAAATAAAGTATACTGTTATACACTTTAAGACCAAATTATAAGTGCTCTTTGAAGGCAGATTAAATAATTTCCCACATACAATTAATGTCATGGTACTGTTAAAAAAAGGGAGGTAGGAATAAGGATGAGAAATAAAAATATACATTCTATCTGTAAAGTCACCTTAAATTAACTCTACACTTAAAAAAAAACCTTAAGTTTTATACATATTAAAGTCCTTTTATAGAAGTATAAATAAAGACTTCTAGCTAAATTAAAATCTAATATATGGGACCTGCATTTCCCCAGCCTCCTCAGTCAGGGCTTACCCCAGAGTAATGGTAACAGTTATCAAACCCTGCATCTCTGGTTTGGAGTTTGGCCTCTCCCCACCAGTGAAACACAAGTCCCCAGAGCCCTTAATTCTGATTGAAAGGCACTCATGAAAGGTCATGAAACTGCCAGTGCCCCAACCCCATTCAGGATCTTTGTGCAAATTAGGAAAGGGCACCATCCCTCTAGGAGGATGAAGAGTGGAACTGAGGCTGGATCTCAACTCCACTCTAATTCCCTTGGCTGCATGTCCTTGTGCACCAATAACCAGCACACTGCACTGTGTTTGGTGACTCACCTCTTCTTTCAACCTGAGGCATTCAGTACACCCTCTCTCTCTCTCTTAGGCCTGTTTCCTTAATGCTGGATGACCCTTGATGGCGACTGACCCTGTAAAACCTCTTCCTGCTCTCTCCCATTGTGGCGGTTGTAGCTGTTCTCCTATTCAATGTGAATAATGTCCATGCTAAAAATACGGAAGAACAAATCCCCCACAATTCATGCTATGTGCTTTTTCAAGACTACAGAGCAGAGCAAACCTACATCCCAGATATCTAGTAGACTTCAAAGGATATAGCTCTTTTTTGGGGATCAGTGTATTTTTTTGTTAAGAAACTGCCAAGCTGTCTTCCAAAGTGTCCGTACCATTTTGCTTTCTCACCAGCAATGAATGAGAGTTCCTGTTGCTTTACATCCTCATCATCATTTGGTGTTTGGGATTTTGGCCATTCTATCATTATTTGTTTGTTTGTTTGTTTAGGAAGATTAGCCCTGAGCTAACTACTGCCAGTCCTCCTCTTTTCGCTGAGGAAGCCTGGCCTTGAGCTAACATCCATGCCCATCATCCTCTACTTTATACGTGGGATGCCTACCACAGCACGGCTTTTACCAAGCGGTGCCGTGTCCTCACCCGGGATCCGAACCGGCGAACCCCAGGCCACCGAGAAGCAGAACGTGTGAACTTAACCGCTGTGCCACCAGGCCGGCCCAGATTTTGGGCATTCTAATAGGTGTGTAGTGGTTTATCATTATTTTAATTTGCATTTCTCTAATGTCATATGATGTGGAGCATTTTTTCATATGCTTACTTGCCATCTGTATATCTTCTTTGATGAGGGGTCTGTCAGTCTTTGGCCCATTTTTTAAGTAGGTTGATTGTTTCTTATTGTTGAATTTCAAGTGTTCTTTGTATATTTTGGATAATAGTCTTTTATCAGGTATGTCTTCTACAAATATTTTTACCCAGTCTGTGGTTTGTCTTCCCATTCTCTTGATCAGCTTATTTGTCATAGCTTCATCTCCTTAAGAAACTGACATATGTTGCTTAGGGCTGAATAAAAAGAAAATCCAGGGCTGGCCCCGTGGCCGAGTGGTTAAGTTCGCGCGCTCCGCTGCAGGCGGCCCAGTGTTCGTTAGTTCGAGTCCTGGGCGCGGACATGGCACTGCTCATCGGACCACGCTGAGGCAGCGTCCCACATGCCACAACTAGAAGAACCCACAACGAAGAATACACAACTATGTACCAGGGGGTCTTTGGGGAGAAAAAGGAAAAAATAAAATCTTTAAAAAAAAAAAAAAGAAAGAAAAAAAGAAAATCCAAGCTAATGCAGCTGTTTAACTTGACTTTGTCCCCTTATATACTCTACTTGGGAAGCTAATGGCTTGTCCTTCCCCCCTAGCTCCTGAGGCTATTATTCCAGGGAGTTAAGAATCTCAACTTGTCCCAGGAAGTTCATGAGGTTCTCAGGCAAAGAAAACCCTTTCCTTCCTTTTACACCATATGTCAGGACATTCTCAAAGATGCTGAAATTGAAAGGAATGCATGGTTTAGCCCTCTGCTCTAGGAGACTCACTGTATACTTTCATAAGACTTTAGAGGCAAAATAAATTTAAAAAAAAAAAACCTGTACAACACAAGAATATGCATTAACCAATTAAGAAATAAGGTCACCCTGGATTTGAAGAACAAGAAAAAATGGCTTCAGTCTCCCAATTGCAAGACTTGAATTAATCCAATGTTCTTGCTCACTATTCTGTTAATGGGGATTGTGTACTCATGGCCCTCTGCCTCCCAGCTTCTGAGTCTAGTGTGTTCTGTATGTCATATGTTTTGCTCTACATCACCTGAGACATGAAAATCAACGTTTTTAGTGGTTTCCAAGCCAAAAATAAAACCACTCGTATAAAGATTTTCATTTTTGCTTTTACACTTTTAATTGCCAAGCATCCTTTTTGTTCTCTGAATTTTCCTTTTTTTCCCAGCATTTTAAACCATATTCTTAGGGTGAAATATATTCTCTTATCACTCAGAGAATATTAATGATGTTATTTTCTATTTGTTTTATGGGCTTGCTTCTGCTCATTTTCAAGTGTTAGCACTTACAAGCTAATCAAAGGCTGTGTGGTTGTTCTCCATGTGTCTCTGCAGAACCATATTTCACCCTTTCGGCCCCTTGGAAGCTGAGTGCTGGGGATCATTGGGATCCCTAGCTCCCTAGCTTCCTGGTAAGTTCAACCAATGGAGGCATTGGCAGGAGATCAAGATGTAGTGAGAGAGGGAGACTAGCCATCTATTCTGGTTCACTCTCTGCCCAGCCTTTGTTGTCAGCAGCTGTGTTCTTCCATCACCAGGATTTCTTTCTTTTTTTTTTTTTTTAAAGATTTTATTTTTTTTCCTTTTTCTCCCCAAAGACCCCCAGTACATAGTTGTGTATTCTTCGGTGTGGGTTCTTCTAGTTGTGGCATGTGGGACGCTGCCTCAGCGTGGTCTGATGAGCAGTGCCATGTCCGCGCCCAGGACTCGAACCAACGAAACACTGGGCCGCCTGCAGCGGAGCGCGCGAACTTAACCACTCGGCCACGGGGCCAGCCCCATCATCACCAGGATTTCTTAACCTCAGCATGTTGACCTTTGGTGCCAGGGAGTTCTTTGTTGTAGAGTCTGTGCTGTGCATTGTAAGATGTTTAGTGTCATCCCTGGCCTGTACCTTCTAGATACCAGTAGCAACCTCCCCACTGCCAACATCTTCACATCAAAAAATGTTTCCAGACATTGCCAATGTCCCCAGGGTCGGGGAGGGAGGGAATTTGCCCCCAGTTGAGAACAACTGTTCTATTGCTGTGGCTGGTATAGCTCATCTTCCACAGTTCTAGCTCTGACTGGACTCTGGTAATACCATTCTCTCCTCTTGTACTTTCAGGTTTTCACACTCATGCTCTTCCCTGGGCTGGTCACCATTCTTTTTTGGTTCCTTTAAATCTTCCCACCCCTCTATAAGGAATCCCTTCATTAAAGTCTCTTTAGTGAATTCTTTTAGCATGTGCCATCTGTTTTCAGCTGAGACATGATTGTTCCAAAATTTCTGTGCAAACATGTGTGTTGTGTTGAGCATGATCTTCATTGGAGGGTAATCTGGATGAGCCACTGCCTTAGGAACCCAAATCTCAGTAACTTTAGGCATTTTGGGAGGGCTGGTCAGGGTCCTCAGAACACTTTTCTGATCTCCTGCTTGGAAGGTATATGCTTGATTACCAGTATTCTGGGAGTCTGATAAGGGAAAAGGACTAAATTTCTCAGTATTCAGTATGGAAACTTTCACTTAATCTTTGTTTATTTATGATATCCTTGCTGCGAACTGTGCCCAGTGTTTTCAAGTCCAGAGACCTTCTGTTTTCACTCTCACCAGAGAACAAAGTTGATGTCTTCTGCACCAGTCTTCTTTATTTTAGCCCTAACTACCTTTATGCGTTCTTCCAAAGACATCTGGGATTACCAATTCTGGCTGGTTCCTTTAGGTCTCTGTTTAGAAATCTCTTCCTCTAAGAGCTTTTCCTGACCATCTAAGACAGTGCTAGGTACCAATTTTACCACCCTCTGCTTACCCGTTCTGTATATTCTTTCCTGTGTCCCCACCAACATTGCATGCATTCTAAATCACTTACTAATATGAGTGTGTCAAATTTCTCAGGCTTTGGGGAAGAAAAATAATTAAGAACTACCTGTCTATGTAGTATTTAGAACAAGCTATCCTTACGACCCTCTTATACTGTCTCCTTCAATAAACTGGGTCTCCATGAGAGCAGGGACTGTGTCCTGATCACCACCGGATCCCCAGAGTTTAGCACAGTCCCTGCCACATAAATATACGTGAATGGATGAATGTTCAGTTACTACTGACTTCATGCTGACTATTCACTCATTACCACACAGCAAGTTCTGATTAAACGATGAGTCTTCCCAAGAAGTCAGATTTTTCTGGCTGATCTGACGACTGAGGGTCAAACAGGAGGAGAGCAACCCACAAGTCCAAGCTGAGATCCAGGTGGGTCCCCAGAGATTGGAGGTGTTTTGAATCATCCTTTTTGAGTCTGTCATCTTTCCCATTGTTCTGGGACTGCTCCATGCCTTTGAGATAATGCTTGGCTATTTGGATTAACACATAAGAAAAGAAGGTTTACAGGCAGGTAATAAAAGAAAAAAGTAATTTACTGACTATTGTCACCCCATTTTTGCGAATTTTGCAAATGAACAATTATGATAAATCTGTTTTGAGACGGTTTTGTGTGGCTTGTAGTTAAGGGAAAATCAAGACCTACGTAGATTGTATTTTTTTTTTTTCTATGAATTGCTGTCATTGAGGTGATCGGGAGAGATTTGACAATTAGTGTCAGCAAAACGTTTGACAAGAAGTTCAGAAGCCAGGCCTTATTTAACCTAAGCCCAAATTCCAGTTGACTTTTCTAGGTGGAAAGTGGTATTTTCAGCATTCAATCAATGTGTCTGACTCTGGAAAGATGGCCTCAAAGACTCTTACATAAGGCATCCCTACTGGACACCATATGTCACAGAGATTTTCCCCCATCCCTAGCCTGGGGGCTGAGGCCATATATCACCTTCCAGACTGTGGACTTCTTAAAGACATTACCCAAACCAACCATTTTTCAGATGATAGATTTTACCTTCTGCTTTCTAACATTGGAGATTCTGTGCTTATGCCACGTTTAAACCCAGTCACAATTATCATTTTCCCCACTGACTCCACACAGGGTGATCGCATCCATGTTGCAGGTAGGATCCAGGTTGCTCTTCCTTTTAGCCAGATGCCACTCCTGCCGTGGTGTCTTCCTCCACCTTTGCCAGCAACTCTGCTGGAGATGGCTGCAGCTCAGCTTCTTTGATGACATTTCTATCACTCTGTCTATGAAGATATATGCCAAGACCAGAAAGAGGGCGAAGAGAAAATACCTTGTGTTCAAAATATAACCTTCTCAACCGTGTTGGAAGGATTTCCAGGACAGATGGTCCATTCATGAGATATTGATCTTTCTGCTCTCATGGTCCCATTCTTACTGCAGTCATGAAGTCTGTCTCGAGTCTTCTGTGCAGTTTCTTTCTCCTCATTGCCATGCCTATATATCTCATCTGAATCACTTGTGTTTCTTATCCTCCATACCAAGCTGTTACTGTGCTCTTGCTGCCTCTTGAGAGAAACCACAGCAACACAGCCACTTGTGTTTGCTGCTTGCCTGGTTGCAACAATCTGCTGAAATGTTAGCTCCATGTGGCTTCTCCCTCTGCTCTGCCACTTCTGCACAGAACAGGCTGACATGATAAGAGCCCCATAGACTGCACAGCTGGCAAGACTCATTTCAGGGACACCAATCTCTTTGAAGCCTTCAATATAAATTTAAAATGAAAGAAATTAAGAAATGCAATTATCTTTTACCATAGATTCTCTAAAAGTTACAAAGAAAATAAAGGAAGAAAATTAAAGAAATTATTTTAGGTAAAAATGACCAAATCTATGACAAACATTTAAATGTTTCCTGTATCAGCCTTTTTGTCCGTCAAATGGCTCCCGGACAGGATGGCAAAGCAATCTTTCCAGAGCCAGAAATCTCTCCCAGATAGTTGGACTTAAGTTCTTTGCAAAAAGATTGGGATTCACCACTCTGAATAGCAAACAGTAAACATGGAATTGTTAGGATATAAATTAGGTGCAAAGCTCATTTATAGGCAATCCCTGCCAAACCTTCCACTTTCCATGTAAACCTTTACAAACTGGATAAAGAGCTGAAGTTCAACAGCCTCAGGATTTGCTAAAAGTGAGACTCTTTAATGGACTAAAAACTACTGACTCCCCCTAATCCCCAGAGCTTACTTCACACCAAGAACATGTAAGCACTGCTCTTCACCACGGCCCTGCTTAACACACTTACCTCCGAAAGGCAGCTTAAATCGCCAAGGAGAATACAAGAAATATATTCCCAGCAGAAGCAGGCAATTTAATTTTAGTCTTCCGTTAGTGAAAACAGCAGGATCTCAAACAAGGAACTTTTTGCAACTCAGGTAAGAATAGACCCTATTTTAAAAAGATGATGCATTTTGTTAATTGTGCTGTTAACTTTCTCTTGCTCTGCAAAGTGTTCTTATGTCAAATGCCACCCCCACACCCAAGTGAAAATAACTGCTGGTGGCAGCCTGTGAGGTCACACAGGATCCCTGCAGAGCTTCAAGCCAAGGCACTTGGTTTCAATGAGCAAGATAAGCAATCTCTTCCTGCCCTACGTGAAGTGAATGTCATTTGCTGAATGTCATGAAAGTCAGTAATATTCAGAGCAGCCTACCAATAATCATTCCAGTTTCCCTGAGCACAGTGCTGGGAAAAGCATGGTTGACTAGGCCTCTCACCTGCTCCTGTTAGCACAGAAGGACAGGTGTGGTTGTCAAATTTAATATCCTGTGAGGGGAAACGTCCAAGGCAAGAATCACATTGGAAAAAGCATTGGCCTCTATATGGAAATAAGATAGTCCTAAAGGAAAACCAGCACATGAACTCAACAACAGGGCACATGTTTCGTGTTTTTCGTTCCCCTTTTGTCTTGTTTTCCTGGAATTCTTTGGTAGAGAATCAGGTGACTCAGTGCATTTGGCCACTGTTACCTCTCTTAGATAGAAGAAGAGTTGGCTGGGTGCCAGCTGGCATTAATGTCACCAGTGTTGTAGCCTAAATACTGCTGGAAAATTATTCACAAGAAAAGGATTCATATCCCTATGTTAGAGTTCCAAGATTCTCTTTCGTTTCCTGGAAGGCTTATATACTTCTTACAAGGACCAAGAATTTTCATTGTTGGAATTTTAAGTCATTAGGTTCTGCTGCTATGACTAAGTCTCTGTCCAAGTGAGTAGGTCTTGGGCGGCAATGGTGAGCTGGAGCAGGAGTGGCTGGGAGAGTAGGCTCTGAAGCCCACCTCTCTGGGCTTAATCTCATTGCACTGCTCTCTCTCTACCTGAGTGACTTTGAACAATCTCTTTATGGTTCTATTTTCTCATCTATAATGTGGAAAAAAAAATAATAGTGCCTATTATTCATAGGGTTGTTGTGCAGATAACTTTTCCTCCAAAGATCGTTGACTCCCACATTTTTCTCAATCTTAGCAAATGGCACCCTATCCTTTAAGTTGTTCAAGCTAGAAGCCAGGAAGTCACCCTTCATCATTCTGTCATTCCCACTCCCTAGCCAACTTGTGATGAAGTCTGTCAATTCTACCTCTGTAACAAATCCACCGTCTCCTTACAGCTCTTATATCTTAGCCAATGATGCTTGCATTTTATTCCTCTAGGTCCACCTCTACTCCTCTACCATGGCACTAATCTAGGCTCTGTTACCTCTGGGCTGGTCTATGTAGGAGCCACCCTCACATGTCTCCCTGCTTCTACTCCTGCCTCCCTAAGCTACTCACTATGAAACAGCCCAAGTGATAGTCTGGAAACAGAAATTAGGTCACTGCCCTGCTTAGGAACTGCCTGTAACTCCCACTGCAGTTAATCCATGCCATGCTCTTCACTTTGGCCCTTGCCCCACCTCTAAGCTTATCTTGCTCACATCAGCCCTTCCCCATTCCTGGAGCATGCAAGGGTTGCTCCCTTCTTAGGGCCTTCACATCAATGTTTCCCTCTTTGGTCCCTGTCTTAGTTCATTCAGGCTGCTATAACAAAAATACCATAGACTGGGAGGTTTATAAACAACAAAAAATTCTTACAGTTCTGGAGTCTAGGGGTCCAAGACAAAAGTGTTGGCAGATTCCATCTGATGAAGACCTGCTTCCTGGTTCTCCCTGTGTCCTCACATGGCAGAGGGGGCAAAGGAGTTCTCTAGGGTCTCTTTTATAAGGGCATTAATCCCATTCATGAGGGCTCCACCTCATGACCTAATCACCTCTCAAAGGCTCCCACCTCCAAATACCATCACATTAGGGATTAGGTTTCAATATATGGATTTGGGAGAGACACAAATGTTCAATATACAGCAGTTGCTCAGACCTGACATGTCACTGCATAATTCAGATCTCAGCTCAAATACTGTCTTCTAAGAGAAGCCTTCCCTGACTACACTGTCTAAAGTAGAGCATCATGATTTCTCTTGCTTTATTTGATTCATGGTATTTATCAGAATCCAGATTCATCTTATTTACTTATCCCATTACCCATTATCTGCTCTTGCAGTAGAAGATGGTGCTCTGTGAGAACAGCAATCCCATCAGTATTGTTCAATAGCATCCCTTCCGGAGCCCAAAACAGTGGCTAGAGGCCCTCCATAAATATTTGTTGAATGAGTAGCTAGAAAGTGGTTTGTATACAAGAAGTACTTAACAAACGTGAGTTGATTTTATGATGATTAAAAAGAAATACTCCTTTTGTCCTGGTCATTTGTGTTGGCAAAAGTTTAAATTTAAAGTCAATTTCATATATTTTCTAATAATAACGTTAGCAGTTTGAGGTAGAGGGGAGGCAAGAAGAAGCCCACTGAGAGAGGTTGGAGCCTTTGTAGCAAGTCCTAAAGGTTCCAGTGTCACTGTTTTGCAAAGAGCATTTATATCAAGACTTGTCACTTGAGAAACAGTGCTTGAGTGGGGACAGCGTGTACCAGTCTTGGAAGGCATCCCAAGTGTAGTCCCAACCAGAAGTGTAGGCAGGGTTGGCCTAAATTTTAGAAACAATAACCAGCAGTATATCATTTATAGCTGTTTATCTAGACGAGTGTTTCTTTGGTATTCATCTGTCCTCTTGACTACCAGCTCAGATTTTCTCTAATTTTGGCAGCACAAGACACTTAAATGCCCCTTGGCATTCTATCCTACTCTTAGCTCTTGGGTCTTAGAAAGAGATAATTCAAGGAATTTTTGTTGAGTCGTTTACCAGCCAAGCATCATGTCAGCCTTGCTCATGACCACAGCATCAATTTCTCTGCTCCTGCTGGCACTGCGAGTCCCTCAGGGTACAGGTTTTCTCTCTTGAACTTCAGTTTCTCAGTAGGGGGTCTCCAGTCCCACTATTCGACACTCCAGGCTTTGTGCACCTTCATGGTCTCTGTCCATTATTTGGCCTAGTTGGCTTGGATAGATGTCTAAGGTCTTGGGCACACTTTTGCCTGTTGCTTAGTAGTGCTTGCATCTTACCATTCTTTACTATGCCTGGAGCATCAGTGGTGTTCAGTAATGGCTACCATTTGAGCCACTCTTATCACATGCTCTGTACGATGTGCTGTATGTGCATCATCATTAATCCTTCAAACAACACTCCAAGCTGTTTATTATTTGTCCCTTTGCTTCAGAGGGTCTCAGTCCTTCTCCCACTTTTCCAATGTTTGCTAACTTTCCCCAGTTCTCTCTCCTTAGATTTGGTGCTTGTACTCCTTCTCAAAAAGCATTGTACTTCAAATCCTTCCTTGGAGAACCTGGAAACTTAACCTTCCTTAAAATCCTGTAGGGTAGGAATCATTAACCACGTTTTTCTAGAAAAAATAAAATAAGGCTTAATTCAGGTTAACCAAACAAATGCTTTAATTTGCATCCTTGATTCACTTAAAAAATAAAATTTATTATATCAAAATACCCTTTCATTATAGAGATTAAAAACAATAAAATTGAATCCCTCAAAACTACCATTATCATTTTTGTTTACATCCTTCCAAGCTTTTCCCTATACATATAGAATGGAGCTTTTGGTATTTCAGTAGTGTAGCTTGTTGTAATGAAATGTAATTACATTTTTTTAGGTCCTTCCACTTAAGTTTCAAAACTTCAAAGGAGGTCACACAGGAACAAAAGGAGGAGAAAGGGTTCAAACCTTTATCTTCTGTTCTCACTTGCCCTGCTTTTTGCATGATATCATGCAATGACAAGGAAAGGCTCACAGGAGACAAACTCTGCAGTGTGATGTATGAATTTAGCATCTGTGAACTGGTGCCTTACGCTCTTTGCTATTATCTGGTGGTTTATTTGTTTTTTACTGTAAGAGAGATTCTTCCTTTCTTATCTACAAAAATCTTCTACATCACTTTTTGTGTGTGTGTGAGCAAGATTGGCCCTGTGCTAACATCCGTTGCCAATCTTCCTCTTTTTGCTTGGGGAAGATTGTCCCTGAGCCAACATCTATGCCAATGTTCCCTCATTTTATATGTGGGATGCTGCCACGGCTTGATGAACGGTATGTAGGTCTGTGCCCCGGATCCGAATCAGGGAATCCTGGTCATGTAAGCAGAATATGCAAACTCAACCACCTCATCACCAGGCTGGCCCTGCTCCATCACTTTTTAGATTCATCTAAGCCCCAAAACACAACATAGGATAGATAGGCTAATGTCTTGCAAGAAAATTGGAGTAGACAATGAAATGTGGCTTTTAGCTACAGACTCCTGTCTCTCTCATTTTTCAGCAGTGTGATCTTGCACGAGTTCCTTTCCTTTTCCAAGCCTCAGTTCTACTACGTGAAAATGGAGGTAATCGTACCTATGTTGAAGACAGTTTGTGGAGATGAAATGAGAAGTATAAAAGAGCATCTAGTGGAGTGTCAGACACAAGGGAGGCCTTAATAAAAGGCAGGTATTGTTTTTATACAATTCCATTCATCTCAGATTAAGGCAAAGAGAAAATCCAGCATAAAATGTGGTATTCAGCAAGATTTAATCATTCGGGCACTTAGTTCTAAATTCTGGACATGTTCAAGTTAGATTCTTTGGATATAGAGAAAATCAACATCAACTTTCTCCAGTATACAAGTCATCCTGTTTCTTATAGAGTTGGCCATGAAAATACCATTCTTTGGAGACTAAGGCTTTAACCAGGATTTCTTGGTGAGAAAAGCTGATATTTGCATTAATAAGTTAAACTCTGTGGTTCTCTGTAAATAGGGAAGCAATCTTATTTAATGAATTCGAATAGAGAATTGAACTCTATTAATCCTTTTATCCAGAAAATTTTCCCAACAGATTCTTTTGCACGACTGCTACATCAAGCTATTTCCATGGCACAAAACTCATCTCTCTATATAGTTGGAAACCGAGTGATCTAGCCAGTGACTCTGTGTCAATGTAACTTTGCTGAAAAGGATTTCAACTTACAGTATATATAAGCGTAGTTCTACCCTTTCTTCAGAATCCAAGCTCAACATTCCATAAATGACTGGGGAGCCTACTGGAAGAATTGCATCTTACCAATTCCAAGGATAGAGCGATCTCCTTTAAAAGAATGCTAAAGAAAGAGATTTAGAACATTTCTCAACATCTTATGGTACTTGACTAGTAGATTTGTTCATTCAATTACAAATATATATATATATGTATGTGTATGTGTGTATGTATAGATACAAATATATGTGTGTGTGTATATATGAGTGTATGTATAATATACATTATTGTATCTATTATAGACATCTTATCTGTATGTGTGTGTATATGTATATATAGTATACATACAAATAAAACATGTTCCTGTCATCAAGGAGCTTGCAAGCTACTGAGAGACAAACATACAAATGTCATTTGAAGAATAAAAATGTTACTTAAAATCAATCGGTATGACTCCCAGTAAAAGAAGTGTAGACATTAAAATTGGCCTCAAGGAAGTCTTCACAGAGAACAAAATGTGAGCTGAGACTTGACTGATAAAGAGCATGGAGAGAGGATGGTGTCTCGAAACTGAGCAATGTGTTTGAGGGGTGGTACACTAAACAAAGTGGTAAGGGCCAGCACACAAAGGATTTATGTTATCTACAAAGGTGTGTAGGCTTTTATTTTAGGCAAATAGGAACATTAAACTGAAAAGCATTGACATGAACAGATTTCCATTTAGGAACAGTGCTGTCCAATAAAACTTCCTATGATAATGAAAATTGTTCTATATCTGCACTGTTCAATATGGTGGCCACTAGCCACATGTGGCTATTGACTGCCTGAAATGTGGCTAGTGACACTGAGAAAATTAATTTTAAATTTCAATTAAATGTATGTTTACATAGCCACATATGGCTAGGGGCTATCGTTTTGGGCAGTGCAGTTTTTGAAAGATCCATCTTGGCCCTATCTGAGGATAGATTGCAGATATGACCTAAATAGAGAAACCCCGAAGGAGGTTGTTTTAAAAGTCCAGGAGGCTGGACTATTGATGGCTAGAGCAGGGTAGTAGCAGCTGAGAAGTAAAGGATGGGTGCCTTGAGGGAGAGCCTTGCACCCCCAATTCCTGGCTCAAAGACTAACACAGTTGATATAAGAAATTAGAGTTGAATGGATTGATTGGATATGAATAAAAAATTGCTCAAAATTAAACTTCTCCTGGGCTGATTAATATCACATTTTCCTCTCTTCAAAGTACACAGGTAAGGGAGAGGAAAATGTCAAGTTGCTCTCTAAACATTTGCATGCTTGGTCTCCAAAGGTTGGGAGCAGGAGGAAAGGGGGCCCGTTGAAAGAAGAAAACAGTTGACAGCCTCCTCTGAGACTGTAAAGGGCACAGAGATAGGGGTTGCGTGGGGCCCACAAGTCAAGCACTCGGTTCCCACTCTTTCAAAGCTCTCTGGAGAGCAGCAGGGCTTCAGATGCAGAGATGATAGTGTGTCCAGGGAGGTGGACATCAGGCCCCAGTGCTCTCAGCTTCGATAATGACCCCTGTTCCCAAGTTTGGTATAAATGTCCAAAATAGGTTGGCACGACTGCATTCTTTCTGGAGGTCTCAGGTGAGAATCCATTTCCTTGCTTTTTCCAGCCTCTAGAGGCGACCCTCATTCCTTGGCTTGTGGCCAGAAGTCTAACATCTTCAAACCTCTCACTCTTTCTCGCTCTTTCTCTGCTGCTATTGTTGTATCTTCTCTTCTTACTTTCACCCTCTTGCCTCCCTCTTGTAAGGACTCTTGTGATTACATTGGGCCCATGCAGTTAATAATTATCTAGGATAATCTCCCCATCTCAAGATCCTTAACATTTGCAAAGTTGCTTTTACCCTGTAAGATAACATCTCGCAGATTCTGGTTTCAGGATGTAAACATCTTTAGGGGGGCTATTATTCTGTCCACCACACCAACCTACACAGGTAAAATTTTATTTTAATGACATATAAGAAAACCTGCAGATTTTGCATTGTATTAAAATTAAATTGTATCAATACAACTTGAAGTAAATAAACCATTTTCTATGACTTGAATATTCTTTAAGAGCTAAAGAGTTTTAAGAGTTTTAAGAGTTTTAAGTTTAGTTTAAGCTAAAGTCTTAGTTTAAGCTAAGAGTTTAAGAGTTTTATCAATATTTATTATGTTGGCATTTGACTTATAATGGCCAACTATTTCTTTTCCCTTCAAGTTGTGTGACCTTGAAGAGGTCGGACTTTTAAGAGCCTCAGTTTCCTCGTGTATAAGACAAAGGAGTTGGGTTGGCCCATCTCTGAGGTCCCATTCAGCTAGGATATTATCTATACTCTATTCTATTATTCTATTTTACTTCAGAATTACATTTTAAAAACCAGCAGAAGTTCTGGTTTCTCCCCAGAGCAGCAAAGGCCAGACTGTCTTTGATATGGTTTTTGCTCTGTTCTGTGTGCCTAAAGCAGCTGAGTTTGTCGTTTGGGACTAGAAAAACAATGCATAACTCAATTTTACCCATATAGGCTCATAAATAATTGGCACAACATTTGTAACTAGCCTTGATAAATAACAGCTCTCTGGGGCTGTTTTCATAGCAAATAATGCTGCACCTATCACTTATGGTGGGTAATAAGAGATGCTATACTTGCATAAATCCTAAGGGTATGAATTATCATCCAAAATGTTTTATTGCTTCTCTGTTTTCCATAATGTCATATTTCATAGGAAATATTAAATTTCAAGTGAATGTTCAGTATCTTATACTTCCTGGAAACCATTTAAAATGAAATACTAAAGGAGGCAAACTTTTAAAAGGTAGTGTTTTTGTTTTTGTTTTATTGGGCAAGGGACTCAAGCGGAGAAAAATACCATTTTGGGGTACTTGCTATTTGAAATCTCAAGTTACTAGTCTAAAACTGGTAAGTAGACCTCAGAATTCATTGCATCCACTAAACTTATTCTTTTGGTTTTAGTGTGCTCTATCCTCAACTTAACTTTATTTGGAATATGTCTAACAAAATCTGATAATATGTTGCACAAGAAATCTGATCATGAATTTAACTAGTTGCCCTGAGCACAATGTGAAGATATTGGTACTCTGTTGTACCTTCTTTCTCGTTTATATTACCTATTGGCAGCCAAAGGTCATTGTGAGATTGTGATTTATAATAAGAAATATATATTTGGTCTTTGTCCATTTTTCCTGGCATAGAGGTCCTAAAACCCTTGCAATTTCCTAGGTGGTAAGAACCACGTTTTATTATGTTAATGAGGTAAAATTTGGAACTTGCCTAAGGCTGGCGGCTGGCTGCCAGGAGAACCAACCATATGATTAGAGGATTGGAACTTTCAGTCCCACCCCCTTGACCTCCAGGGATGGGAGAGAGACTAGAGGTTAAATCAATTGTCATGGCCAATGATTTAATCAATGACGCCTATGTAATGAAGCCTCCATAAAAACTGAACAAGATGGGTTTGAGAGAGCTTGCAAGTTGGTGAACCAGAAGCTTTCAAGTGCCAGCGTTCTGGGTCCCAAACTCCACCAGTGCAGAAGCTCCTTTGTCCGAGAATTCACCCTATGCATCTCTTCATCTGGCTGTTTATTTGTATCTTTTAATGTCATTTGTAATAAACTGGTAGTCTAGTGTGTACACTGCTTTCTGATTTCTGTGAACCACTCTAGCAAATTAATCGAACTCAAGGAAGGGGGTCATGGGAATTTCTAATTTATAGTCAGTTGGTCAGGATTACAAGTAACAACCTGGACTTGTGATTGGCATCTGAAGTGGAGGGCAGTCTTGTGGGATGGAGCCTTAAGCTGTGAGATCTGATGCTACTGCTGGGTGGATAGTGTCAGAATTGAGTTGAATTGTAAGACACCCAGTTGGTGTCCAAGAATTGTTTGGTGGTGAGAGGAAAACCCCCCACATGTTGGAATCGGTAGCCAGAATCTTAGCCATTAACATCCTTCTAAGAAAAGTTACTATGTTCGCTTAGAATTCACAATTTAAACAACCAAATTGTAACAATTCTTCTCTCTCCAGGAAGACCCAATACCAAGTGTTCTGCTTCATTATCTTCCGTGATTGAGAAGGAAGGAAGAGGGAGGGGGAAAGTAGGGGTCTGCGACTGGATGATCATTGTACAGCAAATCATTGAACAGTTCCCTCGCAGCAGTGTTTCACTATAGATTATTTGTTTATATTGCTGTGATATTTAAATACCTTTAATATTCATTGCATGTGATCACCTTCTTATCAAGTTCTCATTATTCACTTAAATATTTATTGAATACCTACTTTGTGTCAGACTGTGCTAAGCTCTGGAGATTCAATGGTGGGCAAATGGGGTAGAGCCCTGTTCTTGCGGCTCTCACATTTTGGTGGGAGAGACAGAGATATTAACCCTGGAATTACACAATTGCATTTAAAATTGCTTTATCATGCTAAGATCAATATGTTAAACCAAGATAACGATGAAAGAAAACAGGATTTTTATGACATATCAATTTATATCGGTAATATAAATCATTTCATAAACACTAGGTCTTGGGTGTCCATGTGACTACACTCAGAGTTTTTCCTCTAAATTATTTTATTGCAAAGGGAATTTGGCATAACAGAGAAAATTCAACATCTTTAGAAGCAGCACAGGAAAATAATGATTAGTAAAACAATCTTTGCCCAAGATTTCAGATTCGTTAAGTAGTGATATGTGGCACATTCTAATTAACATCCTGAAATCGAAACTTCTAATCAGGTATAATAGAACAATAAATGTTAAATGCTGCCAGATATTTTATTGGACATACAGAGCAATTATAGAGATGTCTCATTTTCCTACCTACATGTTTGTTTTATGTAAAGTGTTTATATCTGTTACCAAAGTGGCCTTTGTCTAAATCCATTTGGTTAGCTCCAGGCAGCACTGTAAATCATTTTTGTTGGGACTACTTTTCTTTCTTTCTGTATGTCATAAGATAAAAAGCCTGAGTTGTTATTTGGACAAGGTCAGACTTATGCATACAAGATACTGGTGGGACCTTCTGTGTGTTCTAGGAGAAGAACAATTGTATTTGTGTCCAAGCTTGAACTAAATCATTAGTACTTTTCATATATATATATATATATATATATATATATGAAAAAAAATCTACGGTAGTAGGTAGAGTCTGTGTTTTCACTGTGAATCCATTCTTATTCTTTTCTTAGCTTCCTAGAGATTTAAGGATAAATTCTTTTCTAGCCACAATTCCTAACCTCCCACCTCCAATCATAGCAGAACTTGCCATCTTATTGACAAGTGCAAGCACCTTAACTGAATTTGTTGAGAGAATAAGAGGAAAAGGAGGAAGCCCTGAAATTTTTACTAAAGCTTCTTAAGAAACTTTACTCTGAGCATACAGATCCTAAATAGGTAACTGAAGGACCCCCTCACACCTCTTTTCTGTAAGCCCTATGCTCTTTCAAAGCACATCTCAAATTCTACTTCCTACAAGAAACGTTTTCTCTCCTCCCCAGTGAGAGCATTGGCCTGTCTTGTGAACTCATGTATCATTCATTGTTTATACCTCTTTTATGGGTACACAGTATGTGCTGCCTGCACTTTCTTTTTAGAAAAATAATTATAAATTCTAAAATGACAAACACCCTTGATCTATAGCCCAGCTAGAATATAAGCTTTTCTAAGTCAAGAGTCATGTTTTTAAAGTTTCTCTCCCCAGCTAACAAAACATGGCCCTGGATATGACAAGTGTTCAGAAAGATATTTGTGTTTCTTGATTAGGAGGAAGAGGAGAGGGAGGAGGTAGATGAGAGGAGAAGAAGGGGAAAAAGAAGAAAAAGAAGAAAAGATAGAGAAAGAATAAAAGAAACAAGAGCGAGGAGGGAGCTGAGATGTGGACAAATACATATAATCTGCTCACCCAGAGCCCAGCTTTGGCCTCTACCACCACATCCTATGTGAGCCATAGTGTGTTCTCACTTAGCTTCCCTTCCTCTATCTGTGAATGGGGATAATGGTATTGTCTACACCACAGACTCCTGTAAGGATTAAATAAGTCACCAAATCATGGTGCCCAGCACATTGCATTCAATCAATGCTAGGGTTTTTCTATTATTTTGATTTGATTCTTTATAAATTAATGGTATTGTTAATCATATGAGCCAAACATGTCTATATTTTAAGGATTTTGGAAAAGATTTACCAAAAAAGTATAGGGCCAGAAGGAAGTTGGTGAATGATAGAGAAGACTAAGGTAGAACATTAAACGAAGAGAGAAAATGTATTTAAGCATTGGGAGCAAAATATTTCCAGCTTACAGTATTTGGTTTATTATTATTACTATTTATTTCTAGGTGGGCAGGAATCAGAGCTGGGATGAGGAGATGGCACAGGAAGTCACTTATAGGGCTACTTAGTTATGCCCTGTTACTACGGAAACCAAGTGGATAGAATAGTTGTCAGCACCACGGACACACGTGGTCATTAAATGTGTTTCTGCATGGGTTGTGAAAGAGCACCTTTAGGCAGGACTAGTGACACAGGGGACTGGCAGAATGGAGTAGAATTTGCACCTAGTGCTGTGTGTTAGTCAGGATGTCAACAGTATGCACGTTGCACAATCAAATTATGAAAATCAGAGGAGGGTTTATTTACAAAGGAGCTATTTTGAAGGTGTGAACAAGGAACTCTGGGCTAGGGAGAGGGGAGCAATTACCACCAACCATAGGCCTGAAGAAATTGGAAGGAACTAGAAGGCAAGAGCCATGTAGAGAGGACCACTAGGAGAAGAGCAGGGAGAAGATGATGGGAGATATCCAACATGTGCTGCCAGGGATTGGTTCCTTCCTTCATCATATTTACCTCTATTAAATCTGTGAACATGCTCAACCACTATCCCAGCCTGCTTCCAACTCTCCTGTCTGAGCCTGGCAATGAACAACTGAATTCAGTGGTCTTTGTCTCATCTGTCCCCAGCCATACTGTGCTTCACAGAAGCTCCAGATTAAACTTCCTCTCTTCTACTCAGTTTCTATAACCCATCTCTTGAGAGCCTTCCCTTAACTTCTTCGGATTGAATCACTTCTTATTCCCATTCTGCCCCACAGATCTGGGATGCAATTAAGAGAGAAAGGAGACAATGATGTAGAACAAAGGCTCTGGAATTGGATTGCCAAATTTTGAAACCCATCTTTGGTTACTTCTTAGCTATATGACCTTGGGCAAGTTTCCTCATTTGTAAAATGGAGATAATACCAGTACCTATCTCACTTGGTTGCAAATAGAATAGAAAAGAATTTAGGCCTGGCCTAATGTAAGAACTCAATAAACATTAGCTGCTATTACTACTCCTCATCCTCTACGCCAACTACTACCACCATTAGCATTCCTGCTCCATTTCTCATTTTTAACTATATTTGGTGAGACTTTGGAGGGCAGGGCCATGCCTTATGCATCTTTGAACGGTATTTGCTTTCTCTCACTCCTCCTGCTCAATGTGGTCTCTTTCCTGAGAATTTCATAGTCTGGTGGAGTTCATTACCACCACCATTGCACCATCTTAGAAGCAATGCAGGTGCTATGAAAACTTACACTCCTCCCCTTTCTCATATCCCCTGGCTCACTGCTCTGCTCATTAGTTAAAAGCTATCACCTGAGAATGATGACGGTGCTGAGAGCAGTGGTTTTCCATCCTGGTTCCACATTTGCATCACCTGGGGAGCTTTTTAAATACTGACACCCAAGCCCCACTCAGAAAGCTCCCCGGATATTATCCATGAGCAGCCACGGTCGAGAACTACTAAATGAAGAGGGCAGGAATATTTTAGTCTGGAAAGACATCTTGGATGTATGTCTGCAAAAGACGTGGAAGTCACAGTGGTGACCATTTGTAGTCACCACCCCTACGGCCACATGCTGAGGATCGTGTTGCAATTTTTCTGCATGGTTCTGCCATTGTGCAGACACATTTTTACCTCTGTTGGCAGCCACATCTCTCATGTCATTGTTTTCTCATGAGGATTATTCACCCAGTTTGTGCGTATAATTCTTTTTAGAAACATCTCAAATATCAAAGTTGGTTTTAATCATTTTTCAGGTGGAAAATTCTGATGCTGATTTATGTAGATAGCCTACTGCCAAGGAGTTGGTGCATAACCCCCTACTCCTGAAGTGTGGGCTGCCCACAGTGATATTCTTTCAAAGAATACGGTATGGAAAGGGAGGAAAAAGAGTAACTTCATGGTGGGGAAAGCTGACAAACACTACCTCAGCCAGGGGATCAAAGTTAACATCATCAATCATAAGTCATGTTGGTAGTTTGTACCCTTGAGGTGAAATGATGAGAATGTAACTTTATCTCTGGTCTTCGTCCCCCAAATCCGTAACTCCAGTCTCATCATGAGAAAAACATCAGACAATTCCTAATTGACAGAAATTCTACTAATACCCAACCAGTACCCCTCAAAACAGTCAAGTCCACCAAAAACAAGGGAAGTCTGAGAAACCATCACAGCCGAGAGGAGCTAAGGAGACCCAATGACTAAATGGAATGTGGGATTGGAGGACAGAAAAAAGACGTTAGGCAAAATCTAAGGAAATATGGATAATGCATAGGCTTTAGTTAATTAATAATGTGCCAATATAGGTTCCTTAATTGCGACAACTCTACGATACTAATGCGAAATGTTAACAGTACGGGAAACGGGGTGGAGTGTGTGGGAACTCTGTGTACCATCTTTGCAACGTATTCTAGGTATACAACTGTTCTAAAATAAAAGGCTCATTGAAAAAATCTGGTGCTGTTTTGAAAGTCATGGACTAGTCCTTTTAAGTGGCAGATGTTTCTACTTAACTTCAGATTCAGTCCACCACTGTTATACCAGTGGTTTCAAACTTGCTTGGGTATTACAATCATCTGGAGGGTTTGTTAAACAGCTTACTGGATCCCACCTCACCCCTAGAGGTCCTTACTTGGAGGTCTGAGGTGGGGCTTGAGCATTTGCATTTCTAACAAATTCCCAGGTGACACTTACATTACTGGTCCACGGAGCAAACCCACTGCTATATAAAGGCAGTCTCAGAATTCAAATACAAGCTTCTGCTTGTCCCTCTTCATCAACAAACAAGGTCAAGTGGTTTTATTGGAATGTATTTCCTCCTGTGGTACTCAGAGTTGATGCTATAAAACTGATGTGTAGGGGGGGCCAGCCCCATGGCTTAGCGGTTGGGTGCAGCATGGTCTGCTGCGGCAGCCCAGGTTTGGATCCTGGGCATGGACCTATACCACTCATTAAGCCATGTTATAGCAGTGACTCACATACGAAATAGAGGAGGCCTGGCACAGATGTTAGCTCAGGGCTAATCTTCCTCAAGCAAAAAAGAGAAAAGAAAATGAGGAAGATTGGCAACAGATATTAGCTCAGAGTCAAACTTTCTCACCAAGAAAACCACAAAAAACTGGTGTATAATAATTTTAGCATAATTCCAGTTGATTTCGTTTTGTGTTATTATCCTGTGCACATTTTTGGTAATTGGTAAATGCTGTTGTTATTATCTAGTTTGGCTTTTGAGTTATTTGTGACCGACAAATGGGAATTTCCCAATGAAGTGCAGCTTTACCTGCAAGTCTTCAAGAATGCAGTAAGAATTATAAAGAGAATTTGCAATTTGTCATCTGAAGAGTGCATGCCCTTAAACTAAAAAGTTGGGAAGAAGTCCGTATTTGGATGCTTTTGCTTGCAATTTTTGTCTGTCAGGATGAACTCAGGAGAGTGCGGGAGGGCTTATCCGTTGACAGATGTTGGAAGGTTCACAGCAAAGACCTGGATTTGGCTTGTTGGTGAATTGGCTTGTGGGGGACGGGAGCTCAGGATGAATACCTGCGAAAGACAGCTTCAGAGAGCCAGCATGAAGCCATCGATGTCCTGATTTGAAGCATCTTCCAGAACTATTTACTCAAAGACTTAGGGAATAATAACATCCATATCATTTCTTTAAATGGATTATGCAGTTGTGGGAGATGGTTTGAAAAAGGGAATTTCAGGTTAAATAAAGGAAAACCTGAGCTTTTTTTGAAGCTTCACATTTCAAAATACACTGGATTTAGTGAAGATAGATCATTGAAAACTTTTGACAGGTCTGTAAGTTCTTTTGTGAGCACAGTATCATTCCATTTCAGATCTTTACTAAAATGTTTTGAAATTTAGTGACTTTAGTAATTATAGGGTAGAATCCAGTATGACACTGTTTGTTATTACACTGATCTAGATCCTCCATAAAAAACGTTTAAGCCCACAAGCCAGGTACTAGTCCTCGCTCTCAAAAGCCAGGGTAGTAAAAAGCTCCCCCGCTGTTTGTTTGATTCTAGGGTTTGTTGCCAGTTTCTTGCAGTAATGGTCTATATTCAAACACCACGTTATTTTAGCCTGCAGCCCGCCATTCCTTCTCATGCCACGTGCGAACTCTGCCCCTGACCTCTCTTTCAGCAGGACTGTGGTTTCCTCCCCCGGGGCTGCAGCAATTGCTTCCCCAGAGCAGCAGCTCCAGTGTGAGGAGGGAGCAGCCACACTGCGGGGGTGGAGCCACTCAGCTCATTCACCTACAAAAGGAGATGCTGGGAAGGAATGAAATAGCAATGGGAAAAAATAGCAACTGTCGACAGAGGGACTGACAGCTAGGATTGTCAAAAGTCCTCCCCCAGCCCTTCTTACACAAGTTTACTTTAATAATAATACAGAAAGCAGTGGTGAAATAGGCTCCATCTTTCAGGAGAATTGCTCCATCGTACCAAATACTTCTTGTCTTTTCCTGAGCTTCCAGGGTTCAACTCACCTTGCTTTTGTTCTTATCTGCCCCTCTCCACTCTACTTTGCTTCTTTTCCTCTTTGGTGCCATATCCCTAAACCAGAAGAATAACAGGAGTATATAATAGTATGCGTTTAGCAACTTATTTTCTTCTCTTATACGTTGTTGCTATGATTAATGATCCAGGTTCAATTTTTAAGTATCTATTCTGGTCCCTTCTGTTGTCTGTTGTCCTTTTTTACTCTATATACAGTTGTGTGTGTCTACCACCCTTACTGTGCTTTCTGGCCCTCCACTGGTTTTCTCTGACCCTCATGACTACCAATGTATCATTAGACTCCTATCCAGGCACTCTAGCTAACCCCTCTACGCTCCCCCCACCTTTTTCTCTATTTCTGTGCACCTGTGTCTACTTTTTATTATAGCGTTAGAGTTACTGATGTTACAGGATTTAGTATAGTCCATTTCCCACTTTTTTTTAACTTTAGCAACTAAGTCCAGCTACTGCTTGCTGGTGAAGAACAACTTTCTAGTCATTTTTTCAGGTTGTACTAATTGCCCCGGAAATAGGACTATGGCACTGGGAAATGCCATCTCTCAGGAAGCAGAGGTGAAAACTTGAGAAATTTCTTTGCGTATTTATTTAGTGAGCAACATACAGAACAGAAGCATCCTAATATTAGAGGAACAATTTGGGCTCAGAATCAGAAAAAGAGGTTTCTAATCCTGGTCTTTCCATTTCCTAGCCATGCAACGTAAGTCGTATTTCCCAACCTTTTAGAAACTTCATGTTTTTTTCCATCTGAAAAATGGAACTGGTGTTTGTCCTACTTTCCTCCTAAAGTTGCTATGCAGATCAAATAAGATTTTGTATGTAAAAACAACTTGCTAACTGCTATTGCTTTTGTCAGTATAAACTGTACGGAAGCAAACTTTGTTCTTTTTTTCTTAAACCAGACAGAGGTTACACGAGTTCCCAACTTTTCGTGCATGTGTGTGAGGAAGATTGGCCCTGAATAACATCTGTTGCCAATCTCCCTCTTTTTCTTTTTTCTTTTTTTCTCCCAAAAGCCCCAGTACGTGGTTGTATATCCTAGCTGTAAGTCATTCTAGTTCTTCTATGTGGGACACTGCCACAGCATGGCTTCATGAGCGGCGCATAGGTCCATGCCTAGGATCCAAACCAGTGAACCCCAGGCCATGGAGGTGGAATGCGCAAACTTAACCACTCGGCCATGGAGCTGGCCCCAAACTTGTTTTTTTAACCAAGAGCCAGCTAGCCTGTATTTGATCATGTTATGAGAGTTGTAACATTTTTCCATGATACCTGCTTTCTCCACTGCTATGATGCCAGGACACCCGGCTGGGTGTCTCTGGGTGCACACACACTGCAGCTTCTCCCCTCCCAAGAGAAAAATACGAGGTCACTGAACACACTCTTCAGGGCCCATTGGCCCATGTCTAGATAAGAGCACAGCCTTCGGGACCAGACACACCTGGGCTTGAATCCCAACTTGCCACAGCTGTGTGATCTTGGGCCAGTGCCCCAACTTCTCCAAGTTTGAGTTCTCTCACCTGTAAAACTGAGGCAACTGTTCCTTTAGGCTTCTTGACAGACACTGTTTCCAACTTCTAGTAAGCATTCTGTAGCCACAATATTGAACAATTAATAACACTGTTGCCTTGTTTTATACATGGAAACGACGAGCAAATAATAGTGAGAAGTGAGGCTGGGAATGAGGCCCCGAAGGCAGGTAGGAAGCATTACTTGCTGCAAACCTTGTTCAATTAATCAGAAAATGTATTTCAAGCCCTAATGTTTAAGCTTCTGATCCCTTTCTGTCCAGGGCTGACTGTTTATCAAGGTTCCCTGTCCTCCTTTGAGACGGGCATTCCCAGGCCTTAAGCTTGAGATACCCCCTTGTTGACAGTAGGAAAGATTTGACAGGTGGTGTTGCAGCGTTGAACAGTTCTGGGGTCACGAGCTGGGATTTTCCACGTCTTTCAATGCAGAGGCAACTCTGAAAGCTTGACAGATGCCTGCCACTGCTGTTACCATAGAGAGCTCCAACCCTGCTTTGTAACAATGGAGTCGAGATGTGAATTGTTACATGATGAAACAAAGAGATGGTTTGAGGTGACAAATGTGTGAGAAGAGCTGTGCTCTACACTGCTCTTAATCAACAGGGACAAAAGGCCAATGATGGAAATCCTCTGAGGGAGACACTGACAGTGCAGAGTAAGCCTCTTTGACAAGTCTTGCTCTGTCAGTTTTAGACAAATTAGCAAGTTCAAATAGGTGGCAACGAATCCTGTCTTTCCAGCTATGGTGAGGCTCGGGCTCAGTGTGATAATTTTAACTGCTCACCTGATCAAAATGCCTGAAAGCCGTGTCCATTCCTCCAGAGGAGCGTTTAAAGGAGTGGAAATGTATCCGCTGGGGCCTGCCAATCTTCCCCATCACGTGCTACCTTTGACTGGCATGTGACATTCTTCTTCACAGTAAGTGGGATGCTGAGAACTAGCTTCTGGTCCTTAAAGGAAATGTGAAGAGCCCAAGACATTTTAAAAAGAAGCCATTTTTCTAAATGAGAGAGCCTGCTACTTGCTCTTACTTCTCAATTTCAGTATGTTCCTGGAACACTCAGTACCAGATTTCCGAAACTTTTGAGTTACTCTTGGGTAAATAGCATCCTATGTTTCCTCTGCCTTGGGTATATTCATCCGAGACTGTAGAAACGAAATACAGAGAATTAAATTTCTTATGTCAGCCTTGGCTCTTACTGCTGGTAACTTGATGGCTGAGAAATATCCTTTAGTTTATTCATTACCTCATCATTTCCTCTTTGGGTCCCAGCCAGTGCTTGACTGCCTGTCTCATGAATACAGCGCTTGGATTTCTGTGTGGATGACACTGCTGTGAGTTGTGGAATGAGACTTATGAGTAGAAACAAAAAGAAGCCCTTCTTTTTGGACTTTGCAATAGTAAATGCTTGTCTGTACACTGAAATAAATAATGACTTGATCTTTGCATTGAGGTTATGCAACACATACAAAAAAGGGTTGGGAACTAGCCAAGTCCCAGATTGGTTGATGCTTTTGTAGACTTTCTTCACTCTGGTTCCAGAACAGTTGATCGACTCCATTAAGAACTCAAACTGCTGCTCTGGGTGTTTTCATCCCTAGCTGACCCCACTATGACTCTTCTAAGATATCTCCACTTCCTTCTGTCCTTTATCTACATTTCTTAACAGATACCCTAACCTCCTACTTTACTGAAAAGTCAAACAAAGCCTTTCATTTCTTTCACTTCTATCAAGTAAGATGACAGTGCACTTATTCTTCTTCCTTGCTGATCCCCTCAAAGAAAAGAGTCAGCAAGAGATGGCCCATGGGCCAAACAATCTGGCCTGCCACTCATTTTTATAAAGTTTTATTAGAAAATAGTCATGTTTGTTCATTTATGTATTGGCTATGTCTGCTTTTGTGATACAATAGCAGAACTGAATAGTTGGGACAGAGAACATGTGGCCAGCAAAGCCTGAAATATTTACCATCTGGCCCTTGACAGAACAAGTTTGCCAACCGCTGCTCTAAAGAAACAGAGATGGTCTTCCTTACAGGGACCCCCATCCCAGTCCACAGATCCCACCTCCTCCTGATGCCTCTGTTATCCGTCACCATCCATCCCCTCTCTTCTCATATCTTCAATTTCTTCTTTCTATTCATTCTTCTTCCAGTGTTCATCCTGAGTTGCTCTCATTAAAGATGCTGGTTCAGTTCCTAACAGTGACATAACAGTTTCTGGTGGAACAGTGTCTGCAGAATAGAATAACCTCAGGCTGTCTCCAAGAGCCAGCGTTCTGCAGAGCCCCTCCAGTCCAGGTAGTCCGCCCTGGTGCTGAGGTGCCCAAGATGCTCCCACCCTCGAGCCAAATGGAATAATACTCCGACACCTCCATGCTGTCACTTAGGACAATGACCTGAAATAGCCTCTTCCCATTTATTTGTTTGCTCTCCTAATCCTACCTATCTTCCAAAATTGAGCTGAAATAACACCTTTTCACACACAATATTTTAACTCTTTAAATCTAATCCCTCTCATCTAATACAACCACTTACAAGCATTTACTGGTACCTCACATATTTATCACATTCTACTTTGTGTTTCAGTTGTCTATTTTCTCCTCCCTCTCCTCACTAAGCAATGGCAGAATCTTTGCCTTATTTATCCTTGATTCTTTACAATACATAGTGCTATTTAGATCCTACCTAGATCTGTTGCATTAGTTTGGATTTCCCTTACCAGAAATGAGCAACCTTTGTGAATAAAGGATTTGGGGCTTCCTAAGCCATTTTCTCTGAAATAACATGTATGAAAACCTTAAGAATAGACGCCATGCATATCTCAGGTTTTGTCTTTTGAGTATTATGTCAGCTTTTACAAATTTCAGTATCTGTTTATGGTATTTGAAAAAATATGATAATCCTGCTTGATTTTTCATGTCAGTCCTGTTATTCTATAAATCTGTGTCTTACGTGGAAATGCCAGGATGGTTATATACAACTGAACATTTTTCTTTACAACTGTAGAGTTTTAAGGCCGAATTTGCATGATAATGTCTACGGAATTTCATTTATCTTTCCTGGTGAGTGCATCAGTTTAAGTTTTGAATTGATAATGAGCACTGCCTCTTCAAGGGAATCAGCTGGAGAAAATACCGACGTATGCCAGCGTTGAGGTTTTGGTTTTTTTTTTTCTGATTTCAGAACGATGGTTGTAAATGCCCTTTAGAGGTTATTCTTGATGGCATATTTTGTATGAAATTTAGCTCGTCAGCTTGAATCTCTCCTTAGATCCGCCATCTCTGCTTTGGGTTGTTAAGTAATTTAATGCCTCCTGATGGTTGGGCTTTAACTTAGCGGGTGGCAGTCTGGTCTTTGGAAGCCAGAGTCACAGCTCCAGTCCTCACGGAGGACAGCACGCTTCTGTTTCATGGCCACAGCCTGAGCCATAACCCTGAACAGCTGTCCGGAAACATGGGCAATCTAAAATAAGGAAAGCTGGTCAGCAGTGGGGCTGGGTCTCTACAAATTATTTTTTTGGGGGGAAAAACACCCCCACTTGAGACATATTTATCACTCTCAACATTATTAAGGAAGGTGGAAGACAAACATCTGGTATCTTAAAAGAAATATTTGTTAAATTCTACCTTAGTGACAGTTTCTTTTGGGAGGGTTCTTGAACTTCTGATTTGGGTCTACTATCATTTAAATATGGTTAAATCAGTCTAGATAATTTAGATAAAAGCAGAATGGAGACATAGGGGCCCAAAGTGACACTTCTTTTTTAAAACCCTAATGTGCACCTAATCAAAGAAGCAGTGATATAAGCACTACTTGGCATCAAATCATAGTTTTAAGCTGGAATCAACTAGAGAGATCAACTCTCCTTTAAGCCCAAAGGGATGAGTTGCTTGATTCCAGGTAACAGAACTGGCAACAGCCCAGTATTAAACCCAGACTTCTTTCCTCCAAGTCCAGGGCTCTTCCTGTTAGGCCATAGGACACTTCCCCAGCCCTTGGAGAGTTTCTTTGTGTTCCACGAGAATGAGTTCTGATCTACAAATTGAAGGCGTGACTCTACCATGTTTCCCTGGAATCTTCCTATAAATATCTTTTAAATACCACATGGGGATCATCGTCATTCTTGGGTATTTACACCGTCAATCCAAAATAGCTGACATTTACTGAGTGCTGACTATGAGGCAGGAGGCCCTGTTCTAAGAACTTATGCATACTAACTCATTTAATCCTCAGAAAAGCCAATGCCACAGGCATGGTTATTATCTCTGTCCCATAAATAAAGAAGGCTTGGCAGACTCTGGCAATCTGACACTACACCCATACTGCCTGTCACGTGATATTGCAGCAAGTACACCCACCTCATCAGGAGCTCCACAGAACCGTGTGGGCTGATCCTGCCCATTGTGTGGCCATGCACTAAGTTCTTATTCTTTCTCAAGGGCCATTAAAAGTGTTGCTCTGGGGGGCCAGCCCCATGGTCAAGTGGTTAAATTTCCACACACTCACTTCCGTGGCCCTGGGTTCACAGGTTCAGATCCTATGTGCAGACCTACTCCACTCATCAGCCATGCTGTGGAGGCATCCCACATACAAAGCAGAGGAAGGTTGGCAACGGATCTTAGCTCAGGGAGAATCTTCCTCACACATACACACAAAAAATGTTGCTCTGAGCCTGTCACCTCCTTGCTTGCATGTGGAAACTCAGATTGTCCCAAAGCGCGGTTGCTAGTGACCACCAGATTAGAATTCCTTCACCTTCAAGAGGGATTCTCTCTGCCTGTTAATTCAAAGTGACATAAGTATGTCATCAGATATCCTCCAATCCCTGTGCTGCAATAAATTTGTCTAAAACAGTCAGATTGTTCCCAGTCAGATATCAGTGTCTTTGTGTGGAAGCTTAAGTATAAATGTACAAAGGTGTAAGATGATTCAAGAATGTCCGTCCAGTCTGTCTGTCCCTGTCCTGAACTCTCAGGAGGATTAACTTGTTTCACAATTATTTCTATCTAGATTTTCTAGAAGCAAATGAATTTCTCCAAAGAATTTACAATCACCTAAACTGGCACCTTCCTTGGGCATTAGGAAGGTTTTTTGTATTTGGGTTTTTTTTGCATTGTGATACAGTCTTAGCAGGAGGAAGGCCTTAGGGCAGTGGGAGCAGATGGCTGTGTTGATGTTTGCTCAGGAAGGTTGAGAGTTTCTATAAATGAAGGTGAACTGGAGGGTGGGAGAAACAGCGGAAGTAGACATGGCAGAGGCAGGCTACAGACCTAACATGGATTGGGATAGAACTGAAGGTTCCCACTGAGTGAGTGGCTGTCAGTACGACACGGGCAGAAACTCTCAAGCTCATGGATGTGATAGAGCGTATCATAGCTTAGATTCACACAACCAGAGTCCTGAGTTTCAGAGGTTGATAAAATGTTTTAATTTTCTCCAAATCACATCTGTTTATTAATTCCTAAATCAAACTGCAATTTGTGTGCTTTTTTTCTAGGCTGGAAATGTATGCTTTGAGACCAATTCAAGTAAATTATCCTGTACCACCCCATTCCTGGAAAACAAATAGAACTACATTTGGATAGATGTTTTGCCTCAATTTTATTTGGTCTTAAACCTGCTTGTTTGTGTTCTTACGTGGCCGACTCTTCATAGGAAATCCCAGTTAGTCCACAGATTCTTCTTAAGTGCTTTCTCTTCCCTCCTCCCTCCCACAAATCCAAAATTTCTCAGAGGAAAATTCAACAACTATAGCTGGTGTGGAAGGGATTGAAAACTCCAAAAACATGCTCTCTCAGAACTGGGAACAATTTCAGAGGTCACTTGCTGACAGCAAAGCTCGTGAGGATCTTCATGAAATGGTTTAGATTAGTGGCCAGTAGAAGTAGCCCACCCTGGGAAAGATTAGCAACTACGTACCAGATGTTATTAACAATACTTCCAAATTTATTGAGAGACTAGCGTGCCTTCCAAAGTCAAGCTATCTGTGCATATTTGGAGAGAGAGAGAATGAACAAAGGAAAGAAGGAAGGAATATGGAAAACTTTTTTCTTAGCAGTTAGAATAGGACCCTCCCTTCTGGAAAAGATCCTCTCTGACTATTTTTATAAACTCACTTCTGTTGGAGGCTGAGCCCTCAAGGGGCCTATAGAATGGGCTGGTGCTCAGATTGAGAGCCCAGGTGAGCTACACTGAGTGAGAGGCCTAGTCTTGTAAGGTGAGCAATGGTGGGAGAAGGGAGAGAGATGAAAGCCCCAGGGCAGTGCAGAGAGGGAACTGGACAAGGAGAGGTGTCTAAAGGGGATTCCACAATTGCTTTTGGTATGGGAAATTTTCAAATACATGTTGGAGAGTAGCTTCATGTACCCTCAGGTAACCATCACCTAGCTTCAACGATTATCAACACATGGCCAATCTAAACTCTGACTCCCCCACCTTGTCCCTCACTTTTTAAAGCAAATGCCAGCAGCACATTTCATCCATAAATATTTCAAGATGCATTTCCAAAATATACAGCTTTTTTTAACCAAAACCCAGTATTATCAACAGAGAAAACTCCTAGCAATTCCCTACTATCATCAAATATAAATCTTCAGACTGTCTCATCAATGTAACTTTTATTGCATAACAGAGAGAGATGCACCAATAACAAGTTTACAGCTTGATGAATTCTCACAAGTGAATACATTTACGTAACTAGGACCCTGATGAAGAAGCAGGCTATCACCAGCAGCCAAGAAGCAGGACCCCCTCCAACAACTATCGCACGCAAAGGTAAGCCCTATCCTGATTTTGGATTTTATATAAGTGGAATCATGCAGTATGTACTCTGTGTTCAGTTCAACATTATGTTTGTAAGACTAAATTTTTTAAAATGTATTTGAGAATGTTCCATGTGCACTTGAGAAGAACATGTATTCAGCTTCTAAGGATGGAATATTCTACAAATGTCTGTTAGGTCCATTTGGTCTAGTGTATGGTTCAAGTCCATTGTTTTCTTATTAGTCTTTCTGTCTGGATGATCTATCCATTGCTGAAAGTGGGGTATTGAAGTCCCCTACCATTACTGTATTGTCCTGCATTGCTCCCTTCAGATCTGTCACCATTTGCTTAATATATTTAGGTGTTCCAATGTTGAGTGTGTATATATTTACAATTGTTAGATCTTCTTGATGAATTGACCTTCTTGATTACATAATGACCTTCTTTGTCTCTTGTTATCATTTTTAGCTTAAAGTCTATTTGTATGATCTAAATATAGCTAGTCCTGCTTTCTTTTAGTTTCCACTTGGATAGAACGTATTTTTCCAACCTCTTCACTTTGAGCTTCTGTGTGTCTTTAAAGCCAAAGTGAGTCTCTTGTAGGCAGCATTAATTGGGTCTAAAAAGAATAGCCATCCAGTCATGCTGTGCTTTGTGATTGGTGAGTTCAATCCATTGACATTTAGAGTTATTATTGATATGTGAGGAATTACTAATGCCATCTTATTAATTGCTTTCTGGCTGTTTTGTATTTCCATTGTTTCTTTTTCCCTGTCTCTGCCTACCTTTGTAACCTGATGATTTCCCATGATGGTCTGCTCTGTTTTCCCTTTCTTTTGTGCATCTGCTCTAGGTTTTTGCTTTGTGGTTACCAAGAGGCTTACCTTACGTAAAACATCTCGAAGTATATTTGAAATAAGATCCATGAATGGTACTTGGTCGATATACCTCTTACATTGCTTTTCATTTATGTTTCCCCTACTTTACTTGTTAAATTTACCATTTGCTTGTTGAAACTGAGACATGTGTCTCATAGAATTTTTTACATGCTGGAATTTGCTGATTCCTTCTCTGGTGGTAAACATGTTTCCCTATATCTGTATCTCATGAAAAGTGAGTTAGAACCAGAGTCTTGATCTGAATCAGGTTTGACTTTTTAGCAAGAATGTAAAGAATTTCAAAAGTGGTTCCTCTCTCTCTCTCTCTCTTAAAAGACCATCAATAAATTTTACATCATTCTTTAATCCAGGTGGACAAGTAGATCCTTTACTTGGGGAAGCTCAGGGAGGAGGATGCGAATAGAGCCAATATCTGGGATACACATATATAAAAGAAAAAAAGGTTGATGATTCATATAAAAATGTTAGTGGTGTGTTAAAGTGAAGACATTATGGATGTGTCATCAATAGTGTTCTCTTATGTGGTTATATTTTATAGTGGAAACATTTAAAAACCAATAAAAACTGTCATGCTTAAGGAAGAAGTTTTCCTGGCTTGCTTCTCCCTGTCAGCCATATTTCCACAGAGGGAGAGAGAGCACCGGCTGGTGGGGCATCCTGGTCCGCCCATCAGGCCATCCATCTCCTTCACCTTCACTGTGTTTCCCATGCAAATTTCTGTCTTCATTTGGTTTCCCAAATTGGCTATCCTGTGGGGAGAGGACAGAATTCTAATCCACTTGACTGATATATTTCGAACATTCTGTAATGTGTTACTCTGTCTTTGTGGAATATACGCCTAATTTTCTGGGGTCTGACATCCTTGGGTGAACTGATAAAAGTGATTTTATGAAACTCTACCACTGAGCTCCAGACTCTGAGCTGGGGGTTCTACAGCAAAGTGCTGAAAGGCTGAGAGTTTTCTTCCAAAATGTCCATCAGCCTCTCTCTTTTTCACATCTTCACTGGAAAAATGACAGGCATTCAAGTTTAGGAGCCATATGATGAAAGATACCATGTTTCCTGTCTGGAAACATCTGCTGGAGGCATCTAAATTAATTATTAGTACAACTTTTCGTAATCAGAAGCTTTGGACAAGAATATACAAACAAGAGGTCTTTGTTTCTGGAAATTCCCATAAATAGTATATGCTAGCTATGAAAGTCAGTGGTACTTGACCTATTTAGATGCTGGTCTAATAAGAGAGGTTAAGTAATAAACACTTGTTTGTTCACTGTGTGTGTTTTGGTCTGTTTTTTTCTCATAGCAAATCATTGTTTTGGGTATAAATCAGGTATCCTGCAGGTAAGGGTCTTTATGTAGGATAACTGAGGGAGTTGATGCTATAGATATATTGCAACTAACAGGCAAATTGTACAAAGTTTTATTTGCATGTATATTTTTCTGGGAAAAGCATAGATTTCAACGGGGCTCGTAATCAAAAAAGATTAAGAACAGAAATTTTGGGTGCTCCTAGGTCAATGATATATAAAATGAGGTTTGGATGGTAGAGGGGTGATGACCCTAGAAAATGAGAATCAATGTGACTGTATTCACCCCTAATCAAGGTCTGTGAGGATGTTAGGTTTAGAGCTTGTTTGAGAAGCTTTGCACAGACATAGAAGCTGTGACTTGCCCTGAAGGGAGTCACTAATGAGAATCCAGTAGGTGAACTCATGCTCACCTACATGAGCACCACTCCCAGATCCTTCTTTCTAGCTTTCTTCCCATGTGGTCTCCTGACTCTGCTATCTTAAGTCTCCGTGGACATTTTTGGCTCATCTCTTTTTATGCGAAAGTAGTCTGCATTACTCTTGGAAGAGACCATTTATTGCCTCCCTACTACTGGGAAGTATTGAACAAGAAATAAAGTAAAGAAAGAGATGAAAATGGCTCTACCAAAGGTAATGATTTTGTAACCAAGGTGAATTTTATAATGTAATGGAGAGAAAATGACTTTTGAACAGGAAGTCAAGATAGCAAATGTTTATTTAGCTTTCTGCCCTTAGCCAGCAAGTTTAGATTTAGGTCTCAGCAAATATATTCATCGTGTAGTTTAAAGGGCTGTGAAATTCCTGGACACTAGCCATATTCAGATGGAGTCAGGGTCTAAAACAGAGGGTGCAAAATGACCAACCTTGGCCTGAGCCCAAGCCCACAGACTTGGGAAGGGGGGTAAAGCATCATATGTTCATATTTAATAAGTTTGAAGATAGCATATAAATGCAGCTTCTCTCAAAAAATAGAAGACTTCTTAGCACTGATATGGCAATAAGCGACGCGAGCTGGGGATGCCAGTGTGCCACAATCTACTCCTATCCAGCCTGCATTTCTCGTTGTGTTACCTGGGTTTTAAATTAAACATTTGGGACCAATTAGGACTTTGTGTGCAAAACGTGGATTTTATTCTGGAGGCAAGGGGGAGTTATGAAAGTATTTTAATTGAAAAAAGTGGCATGATGCAGTTCATGGAGAATGGACTAGAGGGAAGTAAAACAGGAGGTAGGAAAATCAATTGAGGAGATTACTGTAGTAATCCAGACAGGAAACCATGAGAATCGAACTGAGGCACAGTTGCTTGAACTAGAGAGGAGACACTATTGAGAGCTGTTAGGGAGGTAGAAGCTACGGGACTTAGTATCTAGATGGAGGATTGATTAGGGGTTCAATCCAGGAGGACTTGAGTGACAAGTGGGAAGGTTCAGACATCCAGTATTATAGGTAATATAGACTGAAACATTTGGAGAGCATTACCCATTCTACCTTTTGAAATGAGAAGACACTTCCAAATAAATGTAGCTAGAGTGTGTTGTACAAAGCCAAGGAGAAAGGTTATGTAATGACTTGAATACACTTTTGATCTAGGTTCCAACAGCCAATGCTGGTCTGCAGACTACTTCTCAGGCTATGTGGAAGGTTAAACTAACCATCATCATTACCTTCATTATCTTTCAAACTTTCAAAGAGGTATCATACTCTGGGGACTTACAGCATCGATTATCCAATAGAAGGGTGAATCAGACTCCTCAGTTGTTTTCAAAAATCAGAGATGCCCAGACTCTCTGAATCAGCATCTCCAGGGAGGGCCTGGACGTGTGCCTCACCCAAGAGCTCCTCGGGTGGTTATTATTGCTTGTGTGCCTACCCTCTACTAATCTTTTATCTGACCTACTGCCCTTTTGTTTGTTGCTGCCAAGTTACAATTATTGAGTATTACTCGATGTCAACTTAGAATACCTTCTTCTTCCCTACTTGAAGTATTTTCATTCTCATTATCCCTCTCACCTATTTATAAGAATCTTTTTCTGTTTGTGGAATATCAACTCTCCCCAAGGACAGAATAAAATGTATTCTTTTCAATTTTTATTGTTCAATTAATAATTTGTTAAGCATTGACAAAGGAAATCAGAATTGTGGGGGGAAAATCCATTGGCAAGTTTAGTTTGATACTCATCTGCAGTGAATTGTTCTTGGCACATTTCTTTCCTGTTCTTCTCAAGCTGAGCAGAAGAGTATGTAATAGAAGAAGGAACATGACTCACTGCTGATATAATTTAAAACAGGATGCAAAATGAGATGAGAGAGCCCTTGTTTTATTTCAGCTCAGATACAGCTCCGTGAATACCTTCCTGCCACCATTGATTTTGTATTATAGGTAGAGAGGCACCTTTTGGTATTTTAACTCAGCCTTAACATAGTGAACAGAAGCAGAAAAATGACAAGACTGTCTGCTTACACAGTGTCCTGCTCCCAGAGACAGCTAATCTTGGACACATCATGAAATCATCAGTGACCACATAGCAGGTTATATGATGCATTTGCTCATGGGTCCAGCTTCTCTTGGGTTAGAAAGAATTCCTCAGTAGACTAAAGAGTATGGTTAGCTATTTGTGTTCATTAGATTCTCTTTACACGTATTTGAAGTATTTGATCCTGAAACTCTTTTTCACTACATGGAGAGTATTTACTTGGGAGAAGACTGAAAACCTGAGCACATCTAAGACTCCCTCCAGACTTTTAATGGCATCTCAAAAAGTGTTTATGCAAAGATTGTTTGTATGTGGAATATACAAATAATCCTCTCACACTGTCTCAAACACTGAACCCAGCACTCCTCACTTCTTTCTGGAAAAAGAAAAGGGAAACGTGCTCCCATCTCCAGGAGTAGCAGAGGAAACATTCACAGTTCGACCAACTGGTTCTTCACTGTCTTCCCTCAGTAGGCTTTCATTTCTTAGTTCTGAAGCCTTGTAATTACTGAAGCAGCAGGAAGTCTACTGACTGATGGCATCTGGCTGTCTGAAGGAATGCTACGGCCTCTGAAAAGGGAGGACTGAGGAGGAAATGATTTTCTGTGCTTAATCTGCATGCTTCCAAGAAGTATGCCAAAGCTGCTGATGACAGGTGAAATACTGAGCATCACTTTCTTTTCTGAGGGGAAAAAGAGGCTCTGGTTGTGAAAGGGCATTTTGACTAGTTACTACTACTTGATGCCCCGTTGAGCCTGGTTTCTCTCCTGCATACTCCTTTACAAGGAAGCGTTCTCCACTAGTGTCCATGAGCTAAACTGAATGGCTTGTCACCCTGGGGGTGTGTGTTTGTGTGAGAGATGTTGTAAAAGAAGATGTGAATTTTGGCTTATTCAATGTGCTATCTTATTTGAGATAAGAATACTAGCATTTCCCCATATTTTTACCTTTGGAACTCTAACCAGGCATATGATGATCAGATTGAACCTGTCTGAGGCAGAATGGATAGCAATTGAAGAGCCCAGGATCTGGAACCAAACTTCCTGGTTCCTAATCCTGTCTCCACTGCCTACTACCTCTGTGGCCTTGGTCAAGTTACATAATATCTCTTTGCTTTTATTTCCTCATCAATAAACAGGTATGATGGTAAATACAAATCCCATAAAATTGTGGTGAGCACTGCATACATTACTACATGTAGTAAAAAGCATGTAATTGGCACATAGTGAATATTCAATAAACTTTAGCTCTTATTAGAGTTCAGACAGTCAAAAATGAAGGGTAGCAGTCATTCATAAGTCAGGAAGTAAGACCAAAAATGATTACTCTCACATAAGAATGCTTAGGTTTATGGAAGCCAAAATTTAAGTGATGTGACATAAAATATTCTGCAGATTGTTTCAGTCAGGCTCTTCAAAATCCTTTAAAATTGAGTGTTAAAATGTCCCTGGAAATCATCTACGTGATTCTCATTTTAGAGCTAAGGAAACTGGATTTCAGAGAGGTAGAATAACTTGGGTCAAATGACAGCACCAAACATCCCCCGAGGAGACTACTGAACAACAGAAGGGAAGGTGGGATTATGAGCGAAACAGCTTTCCACCCCTCACTCAGCCTAACTCTTTAGGACACCAGCTGAATGTAACCAGAGCCAGCAGACGCAGGACTGGAAATCCAACCAGCAAGAAAGAGGAGCCAGGAACTTGAGGAAATCCAATTAGAATATAAAGATTTTATGGGACTGGGTTTGTTCATTCCACAAACACTTACTAGCCACCCAATATACATGTTGTGTTTTGATGAGAAAGCTCGGGGTCACTTCTCTTATATACATGAAGTCTTGAGCCTCAGATCCCTTCTGTCTCCATTCATGTCTTAGGGCACATAGCAGTAATCACTGATTAAAAGGATCTCCCCCTACAACAGTGTGACACTGGAGGAAAATACGGAGTTTCAAGTCTCCAGATATGTCTCAGCTCTGCCACATATAGCTGTTTAATCTTGACATAAACCTTTATCCCTTCATTTTCTTTGTTTATAAGGTAGGGACAATGTAAAATGGGCTCTCAGAGGATAGAGAGTTGAGGTGAGATATTCTGAGAATCCATTTCAAGGGGCCCTACCAGTCTGGTTTATTCTTCACTCCTCAAGTTCTTCTGATGGGAGTCTTTAGGCTGAATAACAGCTGACCTGAAACCATTTGTTTTCTCAGCTCACATTCTGGGTATCCAAGGCACTCTCCTTCCCATTGCCCTGGGTACTCTTATAGTCTTTTTTGTTGCTAGGGTACAGTCATTAGAGATTGAGCCCTCTAGCTTTTCCCTGTTGCTGTGTGGGCTGTGTCCCACTCTGGTGCTCCTCACATTTGGATGCTGGGATACTAGGCAACAGAAGACGCCTATGAATTTGAAGAGGGAAATCTTCAGAACTGAGATTCCAGAAGCACCCAGAGCCATCTGGGGACATTTATAATACTGACTCTCCAGAACAACTGTTCCAAGAGACTACACACAGAAATTAAGAGAGCACTGGATGAGACTATAGAAAGGAAAAATCAAAACTGTCCTTTACCTCTCTAGAATTTTCCGACTATTTTGTGATGTGAGTTGTTATGGTAACAAGAGCAGAAATTAGAGAAGATATGGAAAAGAAGGAAGGGCACCTGGCTTTATAAATGTCTGATAAATGTACTTTTTCACCCAGAGTTTGAGCCGTTTCACATGTTCAAATGATGCATGCCTGTTAGGCATCCTGAGACGAAAAAAGTTTCCTAAGACTCTGATTGGAGTTTCTCTGTTACTCCTAGAACAACAGGGAAGCCAAGGCCACTAAAAGAAGTAGGACTGGAGGGGAGAGGAAGAATACTACCTACCTCACTAGGCGATTTTGAAGATTAAATAATGAAAGAGAAAGCACTGGAAAAACTATAAGTACTTCATGAATACGACTTGGTATGAAAACCATGAAAGACTCAAAGACAATACATGGATTAAAAAACGTATTATATATACTAAATATTTTAAGATTAGGTATGTAATGTAACATAAATTGTAGGTGCTTGTTGTAGTTACCTTCTAAAATTTCCTATTTTTGGTCAGCCATTTCATGTAATGTATAGATAAACGATTTAGTGATTTTACCATACTTTTATACTTTTTGTTATACTTATTGAGAGAGATGCTCATTAAGGCTAAACTTATTTTTTTGCTGAATAGCATGGAATTCTATTTCTCACTTATTTTCTGGGTGATGGGTTACTTTTGGACACATTATATAACTTGATCCCTGTTAGAATTTGTGAGATATTCAGGACAGATGGCATTGTCCCCAGTTTGGTGACAAGGAAATCAAGGTTCACAGAGGATGAGGTGCAAGTCACTTGCCCAGAATTGATGAAGTTCGTAAGAAGTGGGGTTGGAATTTGTATACAGACTTTCTAACTCCAAATTCAGAATTCTTTCTACTACATTATGCTCATCTTGGTAACTTCTCCTTGGTAAATAAAAATTTTGCACCTTCTGGGCTGCACAGTAATCCATTGGTCTGAATGAAGCTGGACAGATTGACAATCCATAATTCTGAAGCTGTTTATGCTATGTGTGATTCAATAAATTGTCACCATTGTCATTAAGAGTTCTGTACATGAAGAAGCACTCACTTCCCAGGAAAATTCAAGTGATATAATTACAAAAGAACATTCACTTACCTAAAGCTATACTATAATCTCACGGTTCTCAAAGTGTGATACCCAGACCAGCCACATGAACATCAACTGGGAGCTTGTTAGAAGTGCAAATCCTCAGGCCCCACCCCAGATGTGCCTAATCAGATGCTCTGAGTGTGGGGCCCAGCAATCGGTGTTTTCACAAGCTTTCAGGTAGTTCTGGTGCAGACTCAAATTTGGGAATCACTTCCATAATCAAAGGGAAGATTGGCATTCTATAACTAAAGAAATGATGCCCCAGCATTTTCACCCCCAGCCAACGTTTGGATATAGGTGTGTATCCATTGAGTGTCATACTTTGTAACAAGCAAATGCTGAGGGAAGGGAGGAAATGGAATTTGGTGGCTGTATCCACCTGCCCATATCCATTCATATGTTAAATATATATATATTTTTTTAAGGCGATAGTTCCCATATTAAAGAGCTTTCTTATTATTTGGGCTATTAAAGGACTTTTTTCCTCTATTCTTACTCTTCTTCACTTAAAATTTTGAAACATTCTCTGGATTTTGCCTGAAATCCACAAAGCAAATCCCAGATAGTGATGACAAAGTATTCCTCCTTCGCTTCCTCTAGGAAGTGAAGCTACTTCACGGATGCAGCTAGCTATAATTTAGCAATCCAGGGGTTGCTGACCACCCCTTTCCCCACACTCCTTTTTCAACAGCAGGACCAAGGTGAGTTGTTTCAAAGTATCAGGAAAGGTGTTTGAAATCACACCTCCAAGCCCATGGCTACGAGGCCATCTTTGTTCAGTTGACTCTCCATGAGTAGAAGCTAGAAGCTCCTTTACATCATCTCACTTTTCTTTTGGAAAATTTCATCTTCCTGAGGGCTTAAAAGGATCGTTTAACATTTATATCCTCATTTCTGAAAAAGTTGTGAAACAACCCTAATCTTAGTGAATTTCATTTTTTCACTGTTATTTTCTTTATTTCTGTGTAACTCGGATTGCAAAAATGAGTTCTTCATTGCTAATTATTAAAACATTAGTATAAATTGTTTAGCAACTATGCATTGCTCTCTGATACCTTAAATGTAAATCTCATTCATTAAATGTGCCAGGAATATGCCATAACTTTAAAACAAGAAACAATATTTAAATTGTCTACTGTTAGGCTTCACTTCCAAGAAAAATGGGCTTTGGTCTTCATTTTAATTTGAAGCTCTCAATATTTCAGAAGCTAGGCTGCGTGTCACAGTCATATCCCTGACCATAAATGGGAGTAGATGCATCGTGATTCTGCTATGCAATTATGGTCCCATTATGTTCCATTACAGCAGGAACAGTGCCAATTTTAGTATCAGCGAATAAAACAAGTAATGAGTGTACATCCTAAGAGCCTATATGTGTCCTGCCTCATGACGTAAGCTGGGGCCCAAGATTGAGACAGAGAGAAAGAAAAATATGCCACGTGCAAATGAACAATTAGGGTGAGTATGTATGTATGTATGTGTAATGAGGCTAGTTATCCAAGCTCTGCCACAACCTAGACAGGAGCTGAAAAAGTGCTGTACTTGGAGACAGAAAATTTAAGTTCAAATTTCAGCTCTTCAGTTTCTTAGATGTGTAACCTTGGGCAACTTCCTCAACGATTTGGAACCCTGAGGGTCAATGGAGAGTACTGACTTCCTTAGAGATTTATTAGGAGAAAGATACTAGCTCATGGAGAAGAATGACCTTCACCAGCTTTCTAAGAGCTCAACACGCTGTGGCAGATATTGCACAATGGCTCTCTGTGCTCCACTCCAAGCTCTTTGTCTTGCTTTATCACATGCTACAAACGAGAATGTTCTAGTCAACTTCCCCAGACTCTTACAGCTCTAGTTCTGCAGGTGACCCAGTTACTGCCCTGAACAGAAATACCTGAACAAGATTGGGAAGGTAGAAAACAGAGGTTGAACTGCTGCTTCTCTTTCTGCTGCCAAGTACACCATGAAGGCATATGCTTTCTCTCCAGCAGCTATAACAGAAATTTCAGCATTCAGACCCCAGTTTGATGGGTTTCAAGGGGTAGCAAATGAAACCATTTTGATGCCACAGATCACAGAAGAGTTCATCCTAGAGCCAAGAGTTATAGCCAATTCTCTGGCTTCCTGAGAGTAGCGGTGGCATCGATCTTTCGATGGCTCAGTTCAGTGGTGACGTGGTCACTCCACACCAAAGCTCTACTGAGAGTCTGCCCTCTAACCCTCACAATGGCTCTGTAAGCACTTAATCTCTAATTAAATCGCATTCTGCTTACACTAGCTGGAATGGTTTCTCTTTTTACAGCTAAGCTCTGATGCATATAAGACAGTAAAGTTTTAAGGAAAATGATTTTTTAGCTTTATTGAATAATTGACAAAATTATACATATTTAAAGTGTACAATGCGATTTCATATACACGTACATCGTGAAATGATCCTCACAACCCATAACATATCCATCACCTCACGTAGTTAACTCTCTTGTGTGCATAGTAAGAAAGCTTAAGGTCTACTGTCAGCAAATTTCAAGGACACAATACTTATTAATTATAGTCACCATGCTGTACATTAGAGCCTTGGAAGTTATTTATCTTATAACTGTAAGTTTCTACCCTTTGACCTATACTTTCCCACTTCCCCTCCCCTCTAGCCTCTGGAAACCACCATTCTACTCTGTTTCTATGAAATCAACTCTTTTTTTTTTTTTTTTAAGATTTCACATACAAGTGATAAGTGACACCATAGATTATTTGTCTCTATCTGCTCTGTGTAGTTTATTTCACTTAGCATAATGCCCTCCAGGTTCATCCATGTTGTTGCAAATGGTAGGATTTGCTTCTTTTTATGGCTGAAAGATATTCCATTGTGTGTGCCTGTATCTATCTATCTATCTATCTGTCTATCTATCTATCTATATATATGATATATCTATATTAGTACATATATATCAAATTTTCTTTATTCATGAGAAGACAACCTACAGAATGGGAGAAAACATTTGCAAACCATATGTCTGATAAGGGGTTAATATCTACAATATACAACGAACTCTTACAACTCAGTAGCAAAAAAACAAATAATATCATTCAAAACTGGGCATGAGATCTGAATAGACATTTTTCCAAAGACATAAAAATGGCCCATGGGTACATCAAAGGTGCTTGGCATCACTAATCATCAAGGAAATGCAAATCAAAACCACAGTGAGACAATACCTCACACCTGTTAGAATGGCTCTTATCAAAAAGACAGGAGGTAACAAATGTTGGTGAAGATATGGAGAAAAGCAAACCCTTGTGCACTGTTGGTAGGAATGTAAATTAGTAAAGCCATTGTGGAAAACAGTGTGGAGCCTCCTAAAAAATATTCAAAATAGAACTACCATATGCTCCAGCAATCCCACTACTGGGTATATATCTGAGGGAAATTAATTCAGTATTTCAAAGAGATTTCTGCACTCCCATGTTCATGGCAGCATTATCCAAAATAACCAAGATATGGAAACAACCTACGTGTCTGTCGACAGATGAAAATAAGTTTTAATAACAAGTATTAGAACCATCTTTTGCTGGAGAATATATAAGATTTGTTATTTATAAGTTACATTTCTGGCTATTTGTTTTGTCCAGTATCTTCTGATTACCTTCTCTGCATTTTGATACATTCTCACATCGTGAATCTGTCTTTCCAAGGAAGAATTAAAAACAAAAATTTCCAGAGAATCTCTCGTAGTGAGGGTTGTGAGTATGCAGCCTAGGTTCCAGTCATTAGGTGTGCCTGCAGCAGACGTGGACGCAGAAGAGAGGAACATGAGGAGGCAGCTGAGCCCAGTGAGAGCTATCATTTGGCAAGTGCAGAAGCATCTGTCCTTCTGGGGCTTATGGTGTCCAGTGCCAAGCATGACCAGCATCTAGCAGCAGATAGCGGCAGAGCTGATGCTTTCACTATAACCATCCAGCAGTATATCTAGTTGAATGTTCTTTCCAGCTATGTGGTTCCTTGTCAAGCAGCAACTATACCTGCTTTTCAGGCTCTCCCAGAGATTCATCAAGCTACCTAACATCCTTTGATAAATTTTGTTCAGCCTGAGCTAGCCAGTGTGAATTCTGTTCTTTGCAATGGAAAATCCTGATTTATAGAAAGGGTCAATATGCAGTCTTTTTGTCTTGTGATTCTTACCCAGCTTATCTCTGTGCTAGATTCTATAGCATTTTTCCATGGCTCATAGAACTAAAAAATTGGGGGCTAGAAGAAATCTTAGAAAAACCATCCAGTAACCACCTCACTTACAGATGTGGAATCTTAAGTCAAGAAAGATGAATTGGCTTGAAGAATAGTAGGTATGAATTCAGAGCCCAAACCAAAGTCTCTTTGGTACCAATCTGGTGTTCATTCCACTATGCAACACTCTCTACCAGACAGAATATGCTGAGTTGCACAGGAGAGGATATATGCCAGAGAACTCGATATGAGACCATTCAGGGGTCTTCATTTAAGAATGCTTTAAGTAAAGCATCCTCAGAGAAGAATATAAATTACACTGTCTCGGTCCAGTGCTATCTCAGCTTCAATATTTTAACAAGCACTCTTTCTTAGTACATCTTACCCCAGAACTCTCAAAATTTTGAATCAGAAACCTACAACTTTAACAATGGCAAGTGACAGCTTATAAAGGGTAGCAACCTGTAATCATCTCTGAAATTACGTATGGTTTTCCAAATTAAACTCTGTAGTGCATTCATGCTATGTTTAAAGGATATATCGTGACCAATTGATAAATTTCTGGTGGCAAATCTTATTTGCAGACTCATTCCAAGTTAACAGTTAAACTACTTAACTATTTAGTAATTTGTATTGTACACAACTCAATATTCTCCTATTTACATTTAAGAAAATTTTATTATAAAATTACCACATTCTCATTGTTAAAAATTATGGAAATATAAAAAGCAAAAATATTAAAGCCATCCTGCTGTATAATCTCAGTTCTCAGGCTGGTATGGCTCTTTCCTGACAATATATAATCTCCACCACCTGCATATCCGCTGTATGGTGGAGTTAGCCCCTTTCTGGGCTCCTCTAAAGGTTGTGCTCCTCTGAGATATTCGGGCAGATAACTCACTTCTCCACTGAGCCCTACTTTGTACTTGCACTAGCTCCTAACATTCATCTTCTACTTTGCCATGGCCCTCCATTCACTTTGGGCCTGGAGCGCTCCCACCTTCCCTTGTATGAGATGGTTACTGCCGTTCCAGTCTCAGAGAAGCAGGACAGGGAAGACCACGCTTCTCCTCTCTCCCCAGTCCTAGCCTTTAATCCCCACTCTACCAGTGGCACAAGGGTGTCATGTATGATGGACTTTTTGAAAGTTTTGGGACAACTCAAAGGGATTACATTATAGGGAGAAAATCCCTTAAAACTAGATATTAAACATGATTGTTCCCAGAGTCGGAAAAGATGTGAACTTTCTAAGAGGGTCATCTCATGGGCACCCCAGTGTTGCTTTCCTGCCTTGATTCATAGTCTCTCTCTCTCTCTGTGTCTCTCTGTCTCTCTGCATGTGTCTCACTCTCTCTGTCTCTCTCTGTCCATTTCTGTGTGTGTGTGTGTGTGTGTGTGTGTGTGTGTCTTTCTCTCTCTCTCTCTCTCACACACACACACACACACACACACACACACAGAGGAGACACTCAAGCTCTCAACTGACTTTGCCCAGAAGGGACTGTTATCTCATTCCATCACATTTCATTGGCCCTAACCAGCCATATGTCCCGGGATCTAATGGTAAGGGAAGCTGCAAAACATAATCTTCCTTTGGGTCCAGGAAGAGGAGCTGGTGTTATGACCTCTGCCATTCATGTTAAGAAGGAAAAGAAAGTGCTTCCAAAGTCAACATAACCTGCAAAGATTTTTCTTGCCCAAATATACCTTTTTACATTATTATACACAAAGATTTCAGTTCTTTTGTCCCCTTTTTACTTCCAGATTGTATCCAGGGCCCTACACCTAATAGTACTTTTTTTTTTTTTAAATATAACCTCTAGGAGGGAAGGAATTTTTTTCCTGCTTTTCTTTTTCTTCCCACTACTGAATCTTCAGTGTCTAGAATGCTGCTTAGCAAGTGGTAGGATTTCAAGAACTGTTTCTTGTTGAATGAATATAGAATAAGGCCCATTAAAGCCATCTTGATAAAATAACCTCAGAATGCAGAACAGATAAAAAACAGCTATTATTTTTTTTAAATATTTCTTGCTAAACATAAGTTTGAACTTTATAAAATTACTAATTTTCAATTATTTTTGAACTATAAAACTTGCAACTTTATATAGTTCAACTCATATTTATATGCATATGGTATTTGCATTATGTTTTAAACGTACTTGTGTGTGACATGTAGTGTCATGAACTATTATCCCATATCAGTACATGTATCAATTACCTTATCGTTTTGAGGGCAGCATTATATTTGGTTGTATAAATATGCCGTAATTTAATCAATGTTCCTATTAAGGACCAGTTAAGTAGTTTACTATTTTTCACTATTAGAAATAATGGTGTAATAAAAATCTTTGTATGTGTAAGTGTGAGAGAGTGCTTCTGTGCCACTTATAGGTAGGTCCTCTGAGAAGGAACCATTAACCACCTCCCCTGTCATAGTGAAGGTCTGAGAGGGGACACATCAGCTTGGGTTAATCCTTTGAACCCTCTTGAGAGCAGTGTTTTCTTGGCTTATCCAAGCATACCAGCTGGCCACACTCCAGCTTCTCCATGTCAGTGTAAACGCTGAATAAAGGCTAACACACCTGAAATCTAGAGGATTTTGTACTCATACTAAGTAGTAGATGAGCAGAAAAATCTCCAGAGGTTCCAGATGCTGCTGGAAATTACAGTCAAGGCTGGTGGCTCCAACAGGAAACAACATAATCAGCTGTAGAGGCTTCATGTCCAGGAGCACATTTTGCAGATGGCAACCTTAAGACTAGAACATTTAGGACACACTTGAGTCTCACTCCAGTTGGGAGAGACCAACAGAAGGCAGCCAGTAAAATGTGATCAGATCTCATGTGTTGCCCTGCTGAATGCAGTTGACAAGGGCAGATCGTATCTCAGGGTGAAGCTTAGTAGTTACAAGCTTGGGCTCTAGGGGCAGATTGTCTGGGTATAAAATCTGGCTCTCTTGTTTACTAGCTATTCATGACCCGGGAAAGTTACTCAGCTCTTTGTGTCTGTTCCATCATCAACTGTAAAATGAAGATAATAATAGTTCTTACTTCATAGGGTTATTGTAGGAATCAGATGTGATCTTTCCTCTAAAGTGCTTAGAGCAGTGCCTGGTGCCTTGGGGTCAGTAAATGTTATCTACTTTAGTTAATGGTGTGGTGTATTCCTTGGATGCTTAACACACAATAATGCAGAAGGAAGAAAACTTTTCATCCTTTTCATGTTGGTGTTCCAATTAAATTCTCCTAATGAGGAACGCCAATAATCTAAATGATAAGAGCAAGAATATTTGAGCAGGCATAAAACACTGACAGGTGGACAATACACAGTCTGCATCCACATCCTCCCCCTCCTCCATCCGCCACTTATATGTTTCTAAAAACAAAGCTTTGTTAATTTGCCTTTGAGGTGCTTGTCCTACCTTACCTTGTACTCTTTCTAACACAGATGTAAACAAATATGTAGTATGTGGAGGGCCATGGGAAGAAATATTTTAAAAGAAAAACACACTAAATTTTGCTTCCTGTAGCCTATGCCTTTTTCCAGAAGGCACATAGGCTATATTTTATCTATTTGACACTCGCTTGTTAACTGCCTACCATGTGCCACGTCCAGTGCTCGTCACCTAGACGGAAGAGGAATACTGCTAAGATTTAGTCTCTGCCCTCAAAGGAGCTCACAGTTTGGTGAAGAAGGCAAATAAGGACACAAACAACATGAAAGAATTCAACGAAGGGAGTTGGGGCCTCAGAATTGGGAGTGGTCGGGGTAGGCTGAGCCTAGAGCTGTAGTCTAGTTCTTCTCCGAGGGGGCCACCTGTCAGTGCATCCAGTGGTCGTGGTCAGTGATGACAATTTTGCTTGGGCTTGAAAATGGAAGAATATGTCTAATGGAGAAATTGGTTAAAAATAAGTATTTATTTTTGCTTGTAATTATAGTAGATTTCATGACTACAGTGGAAAATTTAGAAGGAAAAAAAGATGTAAAAATAGCCATTAATCTCATTTCAGAGGTAACCACGGATCACACCTTGATGTATTCTCTAAATTTTTAATGTCTGTGTACACACACATACCTTACAAATTATCTTTAAATCCCTTATGCTGAAGAATAGAAGGGCTAATTTTACGGGCAACACAATATATGTGTTATTTTGTGTGTGTGTCTGCATGTGTGAGGAAGATTGGCCTTGAGCTAACATCTGTTGACAATCTTCCACTTTTTGCTCGAGGAAGATCGTTGCTGAGCCTAAAGTTTGCATATTTTAAAGTCAAATTTTGACTTATTTGAGAAGCCATTTTTTTTTATTGTGGCAAGATATACATAACAAAATTTATCATTTTAACAATTTTTTTAATCGAGATAACATAGGTTTATAACATTCTATAAATATCAGGTGTACATCATTATATTTCAGTTCCTGTGTAGACTACAGCACATTCACCACACAAAGACGAATTACCATCCATCACCATGCACATGTGCTCTGTCACCCGTTTCGTCCTCCTTCCTTACCTCTCCCCCACTTCCCCTCTGGTAACCACCAATCTAATTTCTGTCCCTATGTGTTTGTTTGTTGTTGTTTTTGTTTTAATCTTCTATTTATGAGTGAAATCATGTGGTATTTGACTTTCTCGCTCTGACCTATTTTGCTTAGCATAATATCCTCAAGGTCTATCCATGTTGTCACGAATGGCAAGATTTCATCTTCTTTTTATAGCTCGTTAGTATTCCATTGTGTATATATACTACTTCTTCTTTGTCCATTCATCCATTGATGGGCACCTTGGTTGTTTACAAGTCTTGGCTATTGTGAATAATGCTGCAAAGAACATAGGGGTGTGTGTATCTTTACACATTTGTATTTTTGTGTTCTTTGGATAAATACCCAGAAGTGGAATAGTTAGATCATATGGTAGTTCTATTCTTAATTTTTTGAGAAATCTCCATACTGTTTTCCATAGTGGCTGCACCAGTTTACATTCCCACCAGCAGTGTATGAGAGTACGTTTTTCTCCACACCTTCTCCAACACTTGTGATTTCTTGTCTCATAGATATAAGTTAGTTATATAGTTAGTTATAGCCATTCTGATGGGCATGAGGTGATATCTCATTGTAGTTTTGATTTGCATTTCCCTAATAATTAGTGATGCTGAACATCTTTTCATGTGCCTGTTGGCCAGCTGTATATCTTCTTTGCAAAAGTGTCTGTTCAGATCTTTTGCCCATTTTTTAATTGGGTTGTTTTTTGTTGTTGAGATATATGAGTTATTCATATATTTTTGGATATTAACCTTATCAGATATATGGTTTTCAAATATCTTCTCTCAATTGTTAACTTGCCTTTTCATCTTATTGATGGTTTCCTTTGCTATGCAAAAGTTTTTAGTTTGATGTAGTCCCATTTATTAGTTTTTTCTTTTGTTTCACTTGCCTGGTGAGATGTGAATAAATTTAGTCAAAGAGTGAAAGACCTGTACACTGAAAATTATAAAACATCATTTAAAGAAATCAAAGAAGAAACAAAGAAATGGAAAGATATTCCAAGCTCATGGATTGGAAGAATTAACATAGTTAAAATGTCCATACTTCCTATAATAATCTACAGATTCAGTACAATCCCTATCAAAGTCCCAATGATATTTTTCACAGAAATAGAAGAAAGAATCTTAAAATTTATAAGGATCAACAAAAGACCCTGAATAGCCAGAGAAATTCTGGAAAAAAAGAAAAAAGCTGGAGGTATCACACTCCCTGACTTCAAAAAACATTACAAAGCTATAATAATCAAAACAGCATGGTACTGGCACAAAAACAGACACACAGATCAATGGAACAGAATTGAGATCCAGAAATAAATCCATCTAACTACGGACAACTAATTTTCGACAAGGGAGACAGGAACGTACAATGAAGAAAAGAAAGTCTCTTCAATAAATGGTATTGGGAAAACCGAACAGCCACATGCAAAAGAATGAAAGTAGACCATTATTTTACAAAATATACAAAAATTAACTCAAAATGGATTAAAGACTTGAATGTAAGACCTGAAACCATAAAACTTCTAGAAGAAAACATAGGCAATATGCTCTTTGACATTGTTCTTAGCAGCATCTTTTCAAATACCATTTAAACAATTTTTAAGTGTACAGTTTAGTGGCATTAAGGATATTCACATTGTTGTGCAACCATCACCATCATCCATCTCCAGAACTTTTCATCATCCCAAAGAGAAACTCTGTACACATTAAACAATAATTTAATTTTCCTTTCCCCACTGAGCCCCCGGTAACCTCTATCCTACTTTATGTCTTTATAAATTTGCCTATTCTAGGTATCTTATATAAGTGGAATCATATAATGTCCTTTTCTGTCTGGCTTGTTTCATTTAACATAATATTTTCAAGGTTCATCCATGTTGTAGCATGAATCAGAGTTTCATTCCTTCTTAAGAACAAATTATATTCCATTGTATGTATAGACCACATTTTGTTTATCCATCCATCTGTGGATGGGCATTTGTATCGTTGAGTAGACACTTTTAAACCCATGTGGACTCACTGAACTGATATAGGTCCACTTTTGTCAGTTGTGTTTTGTCAGAGCCTGCTTCGTCTGTGTTTATTTATTTATTTTTTTGAGGAAGATTAGCCCTGAGCTAACAACTGCCAATCCTCCTCTTTTTGCTGAGGAAGGCCGGCCCTGAGCTAACATTCATGCCCATCTTCCTCTGCTTTATACATGGGATGCCTACCACAGCATGGCTTTTGCCAAGCAGTGCCACGTCCACACCTGGGATCCAAACCGGCGAACCCCGGGCCACCGAGAAGCGGAACGTGCGAACTTAACCGCTGCGCCACCAGGCCGGCCCCATCTGTGTTTAGATGAAAGGGAAAAGAGCTGTCAAGACTTAAGTCTGTATGGAGGCGAGCCAATTACTGCGAATCGACACATGAAGGAATTTTTTTAAAAGCCACTTGACCCAAGTATAAACCAAGCTCTCTTTAAGGATTTAGAAAAATAGCCTGATGAAGAGAGCATTATTGATGATATTTGATTGAATTAGGGGAAATATACAGCTCTTTACCAGAAGAATGATGTGTGTTTTGGTATATTTCAGATATTGCGCATTTCATAGATGTCTACTGGAGCCAAATCAATTTTGATAGGAACTAAAAATTTAGCTTGAATCAAAAAAACCAGTACACTCTTTTGATTTAAAGCTACTAGAAATATTTGGATATATAATAACCCTCTTCAAAAGCCTTCAATAAACAACGCTAGCAAAATGTTGACAGTTGTTAAGTAACAGATATATAAGGAGTTCGTTGTACTATTCTCTACTTTTGTGTATGTTTGAAAATTTTCATAATTAAATTTTTTTTAAAAGAGTCAAAATAAATTTACATGGCCTTGGGCAATATACCAATACCACCTTGGTGGGAAAACAATGGAATGTGTTGATTTTTTGGAAAAACTGTGTTGCAGCAGTCTTCTTACTGTGCCAGAGAACTTTGCTGTAATTCTGGCTTGGTATCCAAGTCTTTTTCTTTTCTATGTCAGAAATTGGTATAAAAAATAATATATATATATATATATATATGTATATATATATATATATATATGTGTGTATACAGCAGCCCTCAAGAGCCTTGATAGGTGTGTTCAGAGCTAACATGTCCTATTGAACCGGGAGCTGAAACCTGACCTATTTCCAAAGCATCACTCAGAGCAGAGTCCCAAACAAACTGTCTTGGTTAGTTTGTGAGCCTAGACAGGCTTTGTGAACATGTCCATGAACCAAATAAATACTTCACGACTGTTAAAAACAGAATTCTAGGGCATCCATTATATATCATTTTAAAGCATACTTAACTTCTAAATGTTTAACAGCCTGAAAGGTTGGCAGGTTTGAAAACTCATGTTCTTCATCCCAGGGCAGGCAGAGTCAAACGTTTTTGAGTAACCTTTTTTTTTTCCTGTCAAGTCCTCACCTATTCAGTGCCTTAAATTACACTCTATTACATGAGAGATGGAAGTGCTAATTGTAAGGACGTAACAATAATGCAGCTAGAATCATGCGTGATTCCAGCTTCTGCTAATATTTAGAGCTCTTTGAAGGATATAATAAAATAGCTGGGAGTGATGAATGAGAAAAATGCCAGCCTCTTATTTAATGATTTAGTGGGCTGAAAACAGGTTGAGTCTAGTATTAATGCTGAAAAGAGTCAAGAGACCGAAGGTGTGCCTTGTCAGGTTTGAGGACTACCATGTGGACCAGTACTTTAAGTGGGAGACGATACAAAAACCAAGGCAGGAGTTGAGAGATATAGGCCCTCACTTTTTGGAGAAATTTATCTAGACATTCATGTAGTGAGTACATTGTCGGGTTAGCAGACTTACAACTAATTAGCCCTTCGATTTGCATCGAGGACTCCCTTTTGTGGCTTATTAGAGCACAGTACTAGGGTTTAGGTTATATGGTAAAGAGGCATAGTCTTTGCCTTCAAATTAATCTGCAAGCAGAGAAATGAGTTCTGAAACGATGAGAGCCCTGAGTTTGAAACACACACACACAGGGTTGTCTTTGGATTTGGGCCCATATAAATTACGGGAAGATTTTCTTTAGAGTGGTGTTAGAACTCTAGATTTCAAGTAGCGGAAACCAAACCTTTACTAGCCTAGATAGAAAACAGCTGGCAAATGCTGACACACGGAAAAGGCAAGGGTAGACCTGAGTTGAGGATAATGGAACCAGGACTGGATGCTGTTAGACCTTTTTCTTTCTCAGCCTCTCATGCATGTTTCAATCTCTCTCTCTCAATCTCTCTCTCTAGTCATTTTTTGATGTGGGAAATATACATAACATAAAACTTAGCATTTTAAGAGTACAGTTCAGCAGCATTAAGTACGCGCCCATTGTTCAACCATAACAACTAATCACTGCCAGCCCTTTCTCATCATCTCAAATGGAAACCCTGCATCCACTCCCCATTCTTCCCCTCTCCCACCCTGTGGTAACCACTATTCTATTCTCTGTCTCTATAAATTTGCCTATTTTAGGTACCTCTTATAAGTGGAATCATAAAATATGTGTCGTTTGGTATCTGGATTACTTCACTTAGCATAATGTTTTCAAGGTTCATCCCTTTCAGAGCTTCATTGCTTTATTAAGGCTGAATAACATGCCATTGTATATATACATCACATTTTGTTTATCCACTCATCTGTTGATGGACATTTGGGTTGTTTTCATCTTTTAGCTATTGTGAATAGTGCTGCTATGAATATTGGTGTAGAAGTATCTGTTTGAGTCTCTGCTTTCACTTCTTTTGGGTATATGTCTAGGAGTGGAATGGCTGGGTCATATGGTAATTCTGTTTAACTTCTTGAGGAATTCTTTCTCTTTCATGTTTGCCGCATTCTCTCAGAATAACATGTATACAAGGATACAAACCATGGCTTCCAGCATCTCCAGGTTCACATACTCACAGTGTTGGGACCAGAGAGAAGAGAACTATTTTCTCCTAACTCAAGGTCCAAAAACCTGGGAAGAAAAACTAATTGGCTAATTTGGCTCTTACACCCTCATCTGAAACAGTCACTGTTGAAGGGCAGGGGTAGGGTGTGGAGAAGGATTATTGGACACTCCAATTATTGCACTGAGTAGAGACAGGTTTCCACCCCTTAGCTGGGAAAGTGGGGTGATGTAAGAAAATTTCAGTTCCTATTTGGCACATGTGTCTAAATCTGGGAGGAGGGGAGTACAATTCCCAAAAGGAAGAGGGAAGGTGCAGCTTGGACATGGCTACTGGAAAGAAATCCACGTGAGCTAAGCGATCTCAAATCTGAAAACATCAAAATAGGGTTTTTTGCTATAATTTATAGTTAATATAGCCAGTCAAAGTATGTACACACACACACACGGAAAGGAACCTGTTTGAGACAATTTAGGACATTTCCTGTAACAATCCATAGTAAATCTCTTTGAACATTTGCTTAATATGTAAAGTGGCATTTTTCAGGGAAAAAGCCTGTGAAAATCTTCATATATTACTTCATATAGATAAATAGTTGAAGGTTGCATTTAAAGAAGAACTGTGCTTCTGATATGAGCTTATTTTTCAGCTTTAGTACCATCACTGACACATTTCCAAACTATATTAGGGCAGCAGAGAATACAAGTTGCTTACCTTGATTTTCATCTACTTGTTTTATTTCTACTCTTAGCCGTACCTATTCAAATTATGTGAAATAGATGGAAAGTGCCTGTAAATATCCAACAAGAACTGTGTTAGTAGTAATTTCTTACTCCTACTGGGTTTGGAACACAAAACCAAAAGTTGGTAAATTATTCAGTTGTTTCATCAAACCAAACTTAGTAAACTGTTGCTCTGATTTCAAGATTTATGAGATTTCTTATGCTTTTAGCACTTGTATTTTGTATTTGTACTTTCAGCAAAAAGAGCTCTCTTCTCTTAAGTACATAATACAAGTCCAAGAATATATTTCTTATTTATTCTCTAGCATCTCATCCCAAATAATCAGTATTTCTTCTCATAATGATATTATTACAGTATTTTTTTTTACTATTTTTCATTTTTGATTCACTCTGCAACTTGCATTTTCCATTTTAAGCATTGTTTCAGTTTTAGGCTTCCATTTAGTAATCATTCATTTCCTATCATTTATTCCTCTCATAGGTCATTCCCTCTATATCTTAGTTATCCCCACATAATTAAAAAGCATAATGTTCCAAAGAATGTCTTGATCACATTAATTTATTGGCATTCTTGATAACTGCTTTTTCACAAACAAAAGGGGAAGATAATATAGTTCAGAGAAGGAAAGCAAAGAGACCTAAATTGATAATGACCATTCATTTCCTCATAAAAACAGTACTTATCTAGTTATAAATTAACTTATAGAATTAACTTTTTATATATTATGGTCTCTCTGTCTTCCTCCATCTCTCTCTAATTCTCTCCTGTCCTCCCCACCTCTCTCCCAAATGTCAACAGTTAAATTTTCTAGAAAAATAAAATCTATCTTTTTAAGATGATTATCTAAGTCTCTTCGATTTAAACAAGCAGATCCCCAAGGAAGGATTGATTGAGTCTGTCTTTTTTCCTTGAAGTTGTATTTGGGAAGGAGATGTGCTTTTTTTAACCTGGATTTGGCTAGGAAACCTCAGATTTCTGCTGTCACCAGACTCACCCAGCAACTTTCCTTTGTAGAGGCAGTCTTTGGAGAAAGGGACACAGCGAAATGAAGGATAGTTGTAAAGCAAGGGGGCATATGAAGAGGGAAGAGAAAGACTTTGAAAGTGTCAAGCACTTATGGTAACATTCTGTCTCTGTATCAAGAAATTTCAGTGTTTTCAAGTAATCAATCGAATGTTAGTAACTAATTCCCATTGCTTCTCTTTCCCTCTCTCCTTTTCATATTAGTCACTTCTTTTCTCCCTTGGTTAACCCCACTGATTCCATTGATTTCCTTCTCACCATATAATGACAATAATTTTGAAAGGTACATTCTAAGTTGGCATCCTGATCTCTATTCTTCAATCATGACATAGTGCTCATCATCCCTTTTTAATCCAGAAGCTCATATTGGGCTTCCTTTCTGATGGCTTTGCCTCTCATGTTGAAGACAAGCCACGCTTCTTGCCACACAGTGTACTGAATGTTCCCATAATCTTAGGCCCATCCCATTTAAGAGAAATCTCCTTTGCAAAACGAGGAAAATAATTGCCCAGATACAGTTCTTCATACGCTTGGTGGAAGCTATGACCTTCAGATTTTTCTTGATGATTTAATACAAGGACTTTAACATTTTTAATGGATTCCATTTCCTACTCTTTTACTTATTTCTGTTTCTTTCCCTAAGGCTTCTCATTTTTTAAGATAAAGAGCAAAAGCCAGACATATCACACTAATAGTATTCTGGCCAATGTAGATCTAATGAGAAGGTTCCCACAACACTTAAGTGCTAATTATTACTGTATTCTGTCATGAATCCTTTTTAAAATATTACAGGAAACCCAGATTTGTGATTTCCAGTACTCTCACTTTTATGATTCCTTTTGAACTCCCCACACATCCATTTCCAGGGAGACTATTAGCCTTTGTATAGTCTCATGATCTTTTTTTTCTTAGAATCTCTTCAGAAAAGTGTTTCCTGTAGCTGAGCCTAGAGAGAGAAGAAGGCAATTCCCCCTACCCTCCTCAGCCAGTTTGGAAGGAAACTTGAATTGCAAGGTATCCACTGGCTTGGAAGGGTGGTAAACAGGACTGGCTACCTAATTTTCAGGACCCAGTGCAAAATGAAAATGCAGAGCCCCTTGGTCAAAAGTTAAGAATTTCAAGATGGTAGAAGCAAAAGTATTAAGCCAAGCATGGGGCCCTTCTAAACACAGGTGACTACATAGGTCATGTGCTTCTGAAGCCAGCCCTGGTGGTGAGAAGGCCTGGGGAGAACACAGAGGTGTTATACTGTGTGTCTCTTCCTGCTTCTCTAGATCCAACTCATTTGTGCAGGATGAGTGAGTGAGCAAAATTTCCCAGCAATTAGCATATTAAAATGTATTCCCCCAGTATGTGAGGCGTGTTTATTTCCTTTCCAATTCATTTCAATGCATGGTTCCCTGTCTCCTTATCACAGGCAGTCAGGTAATTTTCCCCCTGCCCCTAGACCTGAATTTACTTTCACTGAATTGTTTTTCTTATAAAATACTGTTCTTTCCTAGAAATACAAGTAATTGCGCAAAGAGAGTACATGGAATATGTGTGGTTTGTCTATTACAAGCAAAGCTTTTAGATGCAAATCTGTATAAAATACAGTCTTGCCCTTAGGGGCTTCTTGCTTGAGGAGACAAGGCAAAAATAAATGAAGTCCTAAATAAACATCACCTTAAAACCCCTATAGAAGACAACTCTGTGGCACGTAGAAGTGGTGATGTTGCATTGACTTTGCCCAATTCTGTTTTAATTCTCAGTTGTGATTTGCTGAGACAGGGTGAGGCCAGCCCCTTTCCAAGCACTATTTTGTCTGTCTCAGTCCTTTGTTTATTCTCAAGTAGGTAGTAAATAACTTGGGGATCAGTCCTTACACTCATTCAGTAACTCCACTTGTCCTATCATAGTTTGTTGTTAGTGCTGTTGAGTTGATTCTGACTCCTAACAACACTGTGTACAGCAGAGCAGAACTCTGTCTGATCTTTTTGTACCATCCTCTCACCTTCCAGTGCTATAGTAGACAATGCTCTGCTTCTATTTATGGGTTTTTTATGGCCAGTTTTTTCAAAAGTGGGTGGCCAGGTCTTTCTTCCTAGTCTTTCTAGTCTAGTCTAGTCTGGAACCTATCCACCATGGGTGACCCTGCTGGTATTTGAAATATTGGTAACATCACAGCAACACACAGCTGCCACAGTATGATGATCAACAGATGGGTGGTGTGGTTCCCTGACTGGGAAAGGAAACTGGACCCTGGCAGTAAGAGTGCCAAATCTTAACCACTAGACTACCAGGGCTGGCCCTATCATAGTGCAGAGCTATAATAGAGGTGGCATCATAGAGCTGAAGGACCACTAGATTAGGAACCTAAAGATTGTGTTTAGTCCATCTCACCAGCTAATGGAGCTTGGGACACATCTTTCACCTTCTTCAAGCCTTGATTTCCTCATCAGCTAAAGTAAGGTTGGTAATGCCTTCCTGCCCGAGTTAGCAAATCTACCATGAGAATCAAATAAGATTAATCCAATACTCATGTTTAGGGATTTTCCTTCTATGAGTGATACAATATGAGAAATACAGACGTTCCCAGGCATGGTCCCAATGCCCAAGGACCTTATAATCTATAAAAGAGAGACAAATACAGGATTAAAAAACTATAAAAGAAGTGGGAAATAATAAACCCCATAAGAGAGTTCACACTGGTTAACAAATTCAGAGCATGGAAGGCAGGGAAGGCAGTATAAGAGAGGAGCATCGGAGTTGAGCCTTGAGCAGCCTTTGTCACAAAGGTGGACGGTTGAGAAAACATATTCTAAGGAATGGAAAAGATATTAGCAGGGATACGTGAGAGTCTGCAACATTTGGTGAACCTTAAAGATCATTTTGACTAGAATCTAAAAATTATGAGGGGAAGCGAAAGTTAGGGTCAGTCATGGAGGGCCTTGACCATCTGACTGCTGAGGTAGAAGTTTTTTCAGCATATACAGTATAGAGACTTTGGAAGAAAGACGTATTATCAGATCAAATGAGATGTTGTATATGGAAGCAAGTTAAAACAAGTGAGGTTCTGGTATAGTAGGTACTCAGCAAATTCTTATGACTTGTTAGATGGATTATGTGCCCACTCATGGTGTCAATGTGCCAGTTGATGGTAGCAGTCTGGTGTTCCCCGAAGTAGTACCTACTCCTGCCAAATAATGTAGCATTTAATTCTGTCTTCCAGGGGACCAGAAAAAATCAATCTCACTTGTTATTTCAATGGCTAGAGCAATGGAAAATAACTCACATGTACAAAAGTCTTATAGATGCCAGAACCTTGAGAACTTTGCCAGTATGATTATAAAATCATTCCAAAGATGGCTGTGCCAAAGTTATCAGTGAGAGTATATCAGTGAGAGTGACTAATAATAAAAATGATAATAACAAGAACAATAACTACCTTCCGTGGTGCGCTTGCTATTTCCCAGGAACTGTATAATTGCCTTAACCACATTATTAAATTTAGCCATCACACCAGTCCTCTAATATAGATTTTATATTCTCTTTGCAGGTGAAGAAAGTGACATTTAGAGAGATTAAGTAACCTGAACAAGACCACACAGCTATAAGGCATTAGTGCTGATTTTCCAGCCTAAAGTGTTTTTATAATCCAGAGCGTGAGCTCTTAACAACCTTGCTATTTGTTTTAATTTTTATTCTCTATGTTTCCTAAGTTTTCTACAATGAAACATATATTACTCATGGATTTAAATAACAAACTCATCCCATTTTTTAAAAATTACCTTAAAGAACAAGATTTGCCACTGGTCTGATGCTGATTACGGCTTCTGCTTAGACATTTTAGGGTTAAATTTCTTTTAAATGGAAGGATCTTTTCGTCTTCTTCATCATGCCTGCCAAGACCACATTTTGAAACTCTAAGGAAACTCTTCTAAGCTATTTTACTTCTATGTGGTTCTGACTCAAAGTCTAAAGTGCAATATTAAAAAATCTTTCACCCTAGCTTCTGTGGAAATATAAGATACGCCATCCTGTGGGGATGTAGTTCTGGTAGTGATGGTGAGAGGGCCACTGCTTATAGGGTCAGACACCCTGCTGTCCATTATCTGAGTGTACAGAACAGGTGAGGACTTCCCTGTCTTTCTCTCTCAGCATAGTTCACATGCATCTGGTTGTCCTGCCCGTTCCATGACCTTGAGACCCCAGAAAGTGGAGGAGGAGGAACAGCCAATGCACAGAAGTCTTCCTCACTAAGGACCACTGAATGATGAATATAGATGCAGCTTCGGGGATGGCCTCCTCCAATTATTGCCATTACAGATAAGGAAGCAAAGTGACTTGATTGAGGTCTCCCAGTGAATTAATGAGAGATTCAACAAGATGTTCCTCTCTAAACTACAAGACATGCAGAAATAAATACAACAAACTTAGACAAGTGTACAGATATGGTGAGGGACAGAAAAGTGGAGTCAAGGATCAAGAAAAGTATTTTAATACCGTGTAAAGTGAACTCAGAACTATTAGATGTTTCATTCAGTTTGTCTGTGTGTTTATTTTATAGAATCCTATTAAAAAATTAAGTTCAGGCTTCAATTTCCACGCATGTGCGAAGGCTAGTGCTGGTGTATTCAATAGGATGCAAGACACTTTTAACCCCCAAACTTTAAATTAAAAAAAAAATTCCTTTAAATCACCTGATTGTGCTTATTTTGCTTCTACTCAGAGTCAGTGTCTTTGTTCACCTGTCAGTCTCATTTGGTGGGCAAGCTGTCTTCAGAATCTTCCTCCTCACCAACTGTCTCGTTGATTGTCATTTGCGTTTGTTAGTCATACGTCCTTGGGTGAATGGTGGGTGGCAATTAGCAGCTTCTCTTCAAGATACCTCCTGCTGTACGTGGCCTCCTTGTCACTTTGTTAGGAAAATGGCTATATATCAACCGTCATCTTCCGGTGATCTGCCTTTCTGAAGATAGGATTGGCATCTCATTTCTAATTATAGTCATTAAAAATTGCATTGCTGGGAGAAGCAGCATCCTCATTAGGCATGTGATTTGTTCCTGTAATGTTCATTAAAATCTTGTTTCAGCTGGAGGAAGTAGCAACTTTTCTAGTAGGCGTACCAGAAAAACACATGTGGAATCTGTAGGTAGCAGCTGTTAGAAAAAGAGAAAATAAAGTTTAGTAACATGCAACAAACGAAGGCTGAAAATATTTTGGAGCTCAAACTGGTTCCTACTCATTCTTGGCATTCTTTGATCCTAGAGAATGATGGACTACTAGATATTAGCAAATAATTTTCAAGTTCATATGAAAAACATTTTTCTGAAATTAAAGCTTTAGATGTCTATAGTTCTTTGATTTTGACAAGTAAGAATTAAAATAAAATTAGCTATTTCCATTGTTATCAAGAACAACATAGAATGTCTAGGACCATACAATTAGATCTACTCACTACTTAGACTAGATTGCCTTCTACACCATCCGTTAGTACTCAAGGATCACCACAATCCCCTAAATTCCAGCCCTAGGGAAGTGTGTGGGGAGAGCGGATTGATCTGCCCCTCGTGCCTCTTTTCAATTTGCTTCCTCTTCTGAGGATTTTAGGTAGAACCTTAAAAAATCCGGATCTTCCCCCCCAATCCCTAGTCAGCCCCTACTCTACACCTCCATAGTTAGAATGATTACTTGGTAACTTCATATTTAAAGAAATATAGATATCTGGCTGTTGAATGGAACTTGAGAAATGATTAAAGAGTGGCTGTGTGGTTTTGTGACATTATACAAAATTGACTAATTCCTTAGACCTTTCTACTAGTCATTTCCAGAACTTTGTTCATTGCATTCTTCATTTTGCTGGTCAGTGGTTAATGAGAATGCAAGTTGATCCCATTTTATGTGTTAGATATCATCCTAAAACTTCTGTATTTGTGCATTAAACCTTATTTCTAATTTATGATATTAAAATTCTGAGTTCACTTCCCAAGGAGGAAAATGATAACCCAAATGACTTAAAATCCCAAAGTTGAAGAAATATTCTGCTTTTGTGTAATCTATGTGTATTTAACTCAAAAAAGTAATAAAATGGCAAGTCAACCTTTATTATAATTGTATATTCATTTAAAACTGCAGACACACTAGAACACAGATTACAGCACATATATACTGCCTATTGGAGATAGGATATCTCCCTGAGCTTGAGAAAAAAAGTCAGGGCTTTGCATAGAAATAAAAGATTTTCCAGAAAAGAAACTATCACGAACTAATGCATGAAATTAGGGACTATGGACTTTAAAAGCCCATTTGTGCACAGTCGTTCTCATTCAATATTTTATGGCTAAGAAAGCAACATAATTCAAACAGGAACAAAATATTTCACTTCCTTTGATCACCTATATGAGTCTATGTATTTCTGAAGCAATCAGTGCACCCACAGAAGCAGAGCACAGCAAAACCCAGCAGCTTCTAAGATCACATCTAAGTGGTTACCATTATCTTTCTTTATGATGAATATTTTTTGATGCTGCCATTAAATGACCTTAAGAGTATTCTCTCCACATTCCACTTCATTTCATACATATTTATTTTCACAATGACAAGATAACTTGTCCATCTTTAACCTTAGAAAGAAACCTCTGTCCTAAATTGAAAATATCAAGACAATTTTAATTACTTCTTATATATTCATCTATGACATTCAAATGATTGTTATTAAATTTTAAGTCAAAACCAGGAAAACATTAGACATACCCTGATTACAATACTTGTATCATTCATAATTGTGCCCCTCTCCCTGGACAAGTTTCTTGATGGGACAATGACACAGACTTTTCTGTACCTTTAGTTTTCTATTTGGACTCGATATTTTTGGGAGAATAAGAAACAAGGACTTAAATGAGAAGATTATACAAATTCATAATATTAAGTCATACTGGCTTATTTTACATTTTACCAGAAACTTTTCCCCCCACATCTTACTACTGTGGTTATCATGTCACTGATTCGCCTTTACAGAGGAAACTTCCATATTAAATCTTTAAGAGAATGGGAAGTGACAGGTGAGAAAAATCGGCCTGCTCTGATTGTTACAGTTTATATATAAAAGCCTTAGGGGACCCTTACAAAGCCCCGAATGCTGTTGTCACTGTGATAATGGCAAGCGTCCTGCTGAGGAGTATTTTCTCCTGGCTGGTTCTGTTTCTAGGGGGATTTTGGGGTCAGGGGCCAACAGCTGTGAGGCCTGATTTAGCAGATTCCATTCTGGGATGGAGTGATCTGGAATACACTGTTACCCCAACTCAGAAGTCATCTGGCTGTGTCTTTGCAAGACTAGTTGCCTCTGCTGTTTGTCTACAATCCTTACAAAGCTGAAAAAGCACACTTTTAAACACAAGCACTTCCTCTCAATGCTAAATCCTTTTGCATTTAAAAGAAAATATAGTCATATTACGTAGGATTCAAGAATCATTGGACAGTTCACCAACAGAATTTAAAGAAGCAATTTAATTTTTTAACTTGACCAGCTTTTCCTCCTTTTATTTTCTCTGACACTTAACTGCTATTGGTATTCCTCACAATGAGCATGCCTTAACTCAAAGTGTGCATGCACTGAATAATACATGAGTCTGTGGCAAGATGAGTTAGAAGTATGCTAAAAAAGAACAGCAATAGTTGCAAAGAATTTTAAATCTTAGATTAAAGCACAGAAGAATTTTATATAAGGCCTGGGTAAGACTTTACTTGGTTTAGTAAATTATTTGTATTATGTTTTCTGTGTATTCTTAACCACGATTCTGTGTAGACTACTCTCATGGGAAGTTTATTTTTCTTAGCTGTGCAGACTGGGAATTAATGAAGAGATCTCTTCACCCATATAGACCAATTATCTGGACTCAGACAATAATCTCTATTTCTCATTAAGACAGATAAAGTCAGCTTCAAACACACTTGTCCAATTCTTTCATGTCGGCCTAGTGTGCATAAAAGTCTTCTGCTCCTAACTTGCCCATGCAGAGATCTCATGTCATTGTCACTTGTCACTACTTCTGCTCATAAACTGCTTGTTCGAGATGTCATAGAAGATTTACCAAAGCTTTTTCTTTTTTCCCTTTAGCATTCACATGTTTCACAGAAACAACTTGGACAAAAGGAATATTCATTTTCTATCAGGAGGACGAAACCATGGGGTAACCTTATTCCTAGCAAAACTATACCCAGAGGCAATTCTTCTTAGCATTCAAAGTGATTAAAAAATTAGAAATTGGGAATAATTTCCCTCCCCCCCTTTTTTATATATGTTGTTTCCCTTTTAGAAGATAGAGTGTCTTACTGCAAAAACAAAGATCTTCTGAATCTATCGTATCCTTGCAAAAATGGTAAAATGATGTAAAAGTTAGTAAAGGTTACCTAAAACAATACCTCCCGTGCCACTCCCCACCTCATTTTATCCCATTTCAGGACCTTACAAGCTTCCAAAAAGAAGAAAATACCAAATCTAGAACATCCTTGTCATGACAGATTAAGGAAAGACTCCTCTAAAGAAATAGAACCCCCTAAACTACAGGAACCCTAAATTAAACAGCTTTTTAATGTGGGAGTCCTTGTTTTTACTAGAACTTGGAGGAATGTCTGTCTATATTGTCTATGCTTAATGCTGTTGTGTGCATAGTATCATTTCAGTGTGGGGAGAAAAGGAAAAGAACAGTTACCTAACATGTGTGTGTCATCTGACATTCAGGGCTGCTCCCATCCAATGATTGATCAAACACTGGAAGCCCCAGTGATCTAGCATGTTCAACAGCAGAGGCAGATGGTGGTGTGGGAACCACCATGGGTGGTTGGGTGAACATGGGAGTTGGAATCAGAGGCACCTTGATTCACATCCCACCTCTCACTAGCTGGATGACATCAAGCAAGCTTCTTAACTTCAGCACATTTCACTTTCTATATCTTTAAAATTAGGATATCAACATCATACATAGACAGGATGATTTGTATCTTTAGTTGCTAATCCCCAGGGACCCTAACATTGGAAGAATTTACTGAGTATCCCATTTGTGTGGGAATACTTATAGACTATCTGCCCCTCCATATTTTGAAGAATATTGACAGTGACTAGGAATTCACAGTCGTGATTTTTAGACACAATAAAAGAATAGCTCATCTGATTGATTTTTATTGACACCGCAATGAGCTCTTAAATTTTCTTGTGTCCATACCCGGAACTATGCATATAGGAACCTCAAAGCAGACTCCCTGAGACTCTCCCTAAATCCTCGTGGAAAGGGCACTGAGACAATGAGACAATCCCAAGAGAACAAGAATCTACACAAATGCCAGGTAGAATATGTGGAAGAAAATGAATCTTTAACCAGCCTCCTGTTGTGGTCAAGAGTTTCTGAGGGTTATTTATATCCTAGAGGCCATTCTGGGCAGATGTACATATTTTTACCTCTAACTAGGGCTTTTGTACCAAATCCCAATGAGGTCAAAAGATATCTTCTGAGCAATATCTGCTTTGGGGGAAAACTCGGAGAAACAGTGACTATTTCACAGCTGCCTAAAACCCTTTAGAGAACAAAGCATGACTAGAAGTAGGAAGTGGGGGGACAACAAGAGAGAGGCAAAAACAATTTGGCCTAAACAAGAAAAAGCTAAAAAGAGATTTTACTTGCCCTTATTCCTATGAACAAATATTGCAGGACTGACCATTAAACTACTAGTGGTTTTTTCTCATTTTCCACTGAAGATAGGAAAAAATGAACCTGAACCAATTCGACCACTTATGAAATTGAGGTATAACGCTGACCCTATACAAGTCATCTTAACCTCTCCAGCTCTGTTTCCTCATCTGTACAAGGCTAAGAGCAGCCTGTGACCCCCAAGATTACTTCTGTTCTAATTTGTAATTCATTTCCCATAGTAGTTGAGACTTTAGAATATGTTGCAGATAACTTATGAAGGCCCTTTCACTGGAAAGTTCTAAGCAATAATAATGACTGTCTTTATGAGATGCTTAGCATGGAATGTTGCCTAAAGGTATGAAGAAAGAGTCTATGGCATCTAAATGTTCCCTTTAACCTGTATGGAATGCACAGGAACATGGTGAAAGCCTTCATGGTAATCTGAGAAGATTTCCAGGAGGAGGTGAGTTCTGAGCTAGTTTGGAGGATCTGCTGGAAAGGACTGGAGAGGGGAGCATATTGCTGAGAAAAAATAGGATTAATCCAGGCAAATACTGGACTTGATGAATGGAAGGCAGAAAAGCCCAGATGGCTTTCACACATTCCTCTGTGTTAGGAAGGATTCTGTGTTTGTAATAATCTAATTGTGCCATAGCTTCAGCTCAACATCCTTGAGCACCTTCCCCCACAGAGCTACAGATTCCTCATCTGTAAAATATGGGTAACAAAACCCACCTCTATTGGGCTATTGAAAAATTAAACAATGTAAGATCGATAGAGTGTCTAGCATTGCGCCTGTATTGTAGTAGGAGAACAACAAATATTAGTTACCTCCCTTGCGTCCCTGGGACAAGCCAAACATCCTACTGGGAACTGCAAATACAACTCCACTCCTTAGGAAAGGGCGAGGTGGTGCAGGAGCAAGGAGCTTGGGCTGGGAATTAGAGACCAGATTTGGGATCTTAGATGAGGGTTCTAACCAGCTTTGTGACCACAAGCATGTGAATCACAATTGTTAGATTCTGTTTTCTTGTTCTAAAAATTTTGAGTTTGTGGTAGATGATCCCTAAGTTCCCTTATAGCTCTAACATCCTAGATTCAGTCCCTGCCCTTATAACGTTACTAGCATCCAAGGACACCACACATGTATAAGAATTTAGTGCCAATCCAGGCTGAGAAAAAGACAACATGAAACAATGGCACGGTGTGTAGCTTTCCAGCTTAGGAATGATAGAAACCAGCTGGGAGGAAACGGAAATCCGAAAACTTGTGATGTCTTGCTTTGAACATATGAAAGGCGTTAGTCTACGTGATTCACTCAACAGACACTCATTGAGTGCCTATGTTCCAAGCGCTGTACCAAGCCTGGGGATACAGAGAGAAATAGCACAGGCTCCCTCTCTGAGCTGCTCCCAGTCTATGGGGAATCTGGTCATCATAGGGCAGAGTGATAAGCACAATGAGGTGTATGCAAGGCATGCTATAGGAGCACAAAGAGTGTAGACCCAACCCAGAATAGAGGGAAGGAAGCTTTTGAAAACTTCCAGATGAAGTGACAGGTCAACTGAGGTATAAAGGGTGACTGGGAATTGGACACCTTGTGCTTTAGAGAGCAACAGAGCTTTACAGCAGAAGTCCTGGCAGGGAGGCAGAACATCCACAGCTGGGCTGATGCCCTCGAAGGCAGCAGGCCTCAGTCAGCTTCTGAGGTTCCCCGAGCGGACTTTAACCCTAGAGATACCCCTTCTTCTGGCACCAACCTTCCCTTTCAACAAGACTTTACACCG